>NC_084741.1:36214976-36304976 GCF_033978785.1 Entelurus aequoreus
ATATTGTTGAATTAGTGGGAGCACCTTGCCTTTTCCCTTTGCAAAAAAGCTCTCAATAGACTAATTTTTGCTAGTAGTAGTAGTTTTTTGGGGCTTTAGTATCTAATGGGTTATAGGTGATACATCACATTCAAAGACAAGAGCATGAAGCTACAAATACTTGCCATTAGATCCAATAGATTTCTGTGAATTTCTATTTCCATTCTAAAAGTTATATATTCATATTGTGTGCAATATTTAATACGTAGATATACTGTTAGCTTTTTTTGGTCCAATTTTCCATGTCTAAATACATCCGTTATTGCTAACTACTTGTGTATTAGGACTATGTGCAATAATACAAGCACTTTGACTGGCCCAGTCAAGAGGGAGATGTGTATTTCCTTCCTTCAGCACGAGTATTATATGCAACAATTTAACACTTCTCCATCTGCCTTATGCACTTTAACTACTATGGTCACTTTGTTCCTGACCTGCCCTGATCTTAGGTCATCAACCTGCAGATGGAACCTAGCTTTTGGCTACAATTTGGCACCTTTACATTTTATATGTTTATTAATGTGCATTGTCCCATGTAACAAATATAGCAAATGGTGACTTCCTATCAGGAGTTTTTATAATACATCTATGAACAAGCTTATTGGTGTGTCTGGTTGGACTTGCGAAAGTTAAGTAGGAGAAAACACGGCCCGGTCTCTGTGCAGCCCGGTTGAAAATGCGTCACGGACCGGTGCAGGTCCCCGGACCGGTGGTTGGGGACCACTGCTCTAAGGTACGCACCTGCGCAATTGCGCCCTGCTTTTGCAGGGTTGCTTATAGCAGCAGAGTTAAATGATGCGTGCAAACTCTCATTTTGGCAAAATGAACAAGCACTGTACACCCACACTGACTCACACTCGTTATCATAATGTGTTCAATGGGGTCTTGTAAAATGTGTTATTAATTGGAATTTTGAATAGCCTAAATTAAAAAAAATACTAATAATACATAATTTACATAATAGTACTCTGACTTGTTAAGTGTTTAAATGTAAAAAAAAAAAAAAAAAAGGGAAAAAATTGGGTGTATTACTCCAGGCAGCATCAAGAACACTAAAAAACAAGAAAATTGAAGGTGGCAATTAATGGGGTGTAGGGGCCCACACCAGTACTCTTTCAGGGGGCCCAGAATTCCGAGCAACGGACCTGATGACAACACTAAACAACACTTCCCTTACAGTGTCAAACTGAACATTATTATATTCATAAAAGCAAACTCTTTAATGTTGGCTCTCCACCTAATGTACTGTAAGCCGTAAGTGAGGCTGGATTCACACTTGTAAACGTGACCTTGTACAAAAGTGTTTACCTCCAGGATAGGTGACAGCCACCAGCACTAGTTCTCCCTGGGGGACGTCCATCCTGTCTGCCACCATCTGCAGCAGCTCCTGAGCCACAACCCCAGGATGGGCCATCATACTCAGGTAAGAGTCCATTGTGATGTACACATGACACGGCACTGCAATACAGATAGAACAATACTTGTATAGTTTCTTCACAGTGCAGTTCCACCACACTACAAACTACAACTACCATAATAAACCATATTTTAATTCACTTTTGTAATCCATTCCTTCTAATCTCAAGAAGCCAGAATATTTTATTTGGTCCTCGTGCTTGTTTGGACTTCCATAGTTAAAAAAAACATGCATTTCAGGTTAATTGGAGACTGTAAACTGTCAATGCGATTGTGAGTGTAAAGGGTTGTGTGTCTGTATGTCTGTTGGTGTGGTCCCATGTTGGTGTTTAATATTACTTATTTATTATTATTATTACTCGTGATGGACCCCTACCCCACCCACACAATTTAACGTCACCACCCCACATACAGTATGTTTACATGCACTAATAAATGAACTATTGACTGAATTTGGTTGAAACCATATTTTAGAACACATGTTAAAAAAGGCATCTGCATGCAGCATGTAGCTTGTAATCAAAGAAAAAACGTTTTTAACTTTATTTATATAGCACTTTTCATATACAGGCAAGTGGCTAACACAAAGTGCTGTACAAAAAAGTACAAAAAAAGTAGCAGCACTTTTGACAATAACAAAACATGGCATGGCACTCAGGATTGAGGATAAACGCCCGCTTTGAGGCATCCACACTGGAGAATAACTAAAATTACGCCATCTAAAAATAGTATGAAATATATGTTGAAATAAAATCTAAATAATTATAATAAGTTAATGAAACATGACATTGAGATAATAATAGTAGTAATAATAGCAATAAATCGACAATTACCTTGGGAATTAAGTGGGTGGGTATGGTAAGGGATGGGGTTTATTATGTTACATATTGAAAAATGTGCAGATACTCCAACTTGCTGTTGCCATGATTCATCATGCTGTATTGTCTGCAAAATTCAATAAAAATATTTGGGGAAAATAATAGCAATAAATAAGATACAACATAACTTATTTATTCCGTTTCTAAATTGATTCATCATTTTCAAAAATATTTTTTATTAATTTTAATCATTTTTAAAAAGACGTTTTCAGGCCATCTCCATGCTTTCTTTGTGCGGGTATACGTCCGCAACCAAAAGGATGTTTAGTAACCTGTAACCTGTTTAGAGAAGGCTTTGTTATAATTGTTATTCCAAAAAATACATTGCAAGATTTGGTTTGTATCGAGAATCCTGCTAAATTGGAAAGTGACTCTGAATCGAATCGGAATTGAATCAAATCGTGAGGTGCCCAAAGATTCCCTCCTCTAATTAATACATTCCTGTATTAGCCCTGTTTTCCAGATCTTCAACAAACTTAAATAGATTATTTTTTGGTCCGTGTACCAACCTTCTACCAACTTTAGGTGGAACTATAAATTTAGATTTTTGTGTAATCTCAATATTCTATGTCCAATTTATTGTTTTACTATACTGTGTATGGCACCAATACAATAGGGGGCGGCGTGGCGAAGTTGATAGAGTGGCTGTGCCAGCAATCGGAGTGTTGCTGGTTACTGGGGTTCAATTCCCACCTTCTACCTTCCTAGTCACGTCCGTTGTGTCCTTGGGCAAGACACTTCACCCTTTGCCTCTGATGGCTGCTGGTTAGCGCCTTGCATTGCAGCTCCCGCCATCAGTGTGTGAATGTGTGTGTGAATGGGTGAATGTGGAAATACTGTCAAAGCGCTTTGAGTACCTTGAAAGTAGAAAAGCGCTATACAAGTATAACCCATTTATCATTTATCATTTAATACAGCCCAAGACAAGACTTTATTTTGTAGTTATTAAAAAAAAAAAGAAGCCAATAAGTCTTTAAGTACAGTATATACGACCCAATATGTTAATCGGTCAAAAGTACATTTCCATGCAAATTATTAAATTAATATTAATAAAAAGTCAAAGCAAGAACATTAACGATTTTGAATTTGGCCTGCTGTACTATATATCCAAACATACAAAGACGCATAATGTTTAGGAATTACAGAGCTTTGGCAAAGCAAGTTCCCTCCTGGTTTCAAATGAAATCTGCAATTTTCCACTGGTTTTCCTCACTTGCTTTCCAGGAACTGCATGCTGTCTGTCTTCTGTTTTTAACCTAGCAGTTGTCATCAACTAATTTAGCACTTCCTCAAGATGTTTCCCATCAGTACACCGCGCTGCTGCCGTTTGCATTGTTTTCCAGGGGCCCTATCATAACCCAGAAATGTGCATGTCAAACTATGAGGAATTCCTATTGTGCTACTACTGAGGATATACCTCATTAGAACATGTTTAGGAACAACGTATGACGTGAGGAATTTGTGCATTTGTTTAAGTCTCACCTTCCTTGGTCTCTCTGTTATGTGTGGCCTTGGACAGAAGGCCGCTCTCTTTCAGGCTCAATTGGTGGAAAAGTGCTTTGCTCTGGAAAAAGGGAAATGCGTACATTTGGGGAACGGAACAATGTCGAACAAGGCAGGAAACGTACAGACGGAATCTTCTAACATCCAAAAGAGTAAGTACACAATATGCAGGATGGCCTGTTTTATTACATAATAGAAATAAACACTCACCTTTCTTTGAGGGGAATATTCCACCTCCGTTCTGAAAGAAACAAAGAATACATTAAACAATAAAGCACCAACACAGGCCCAAACATGTTTTATTATTTCGCCCTTAAAGTGGATCTTGTGATCTTTTTCTTCAATTTGCATAAATACATCTCCCACGCGGTCTATAATCAAAGTTAAGAGTATGTGCTGGCTTCACTTCATTATTTAAACTCAATGTCAAGGAGGTGAGAGTAGATTGGTTTCTGGATTTTTTTTAGACCTTTCACTGTGATCTGTTTATGTATTCACGATATATTCTCCTCGGTTTGGTCTGATGGAAGGCTATGATGGATAGCCCTGTGTCTATTTGGCTGCTTTGTATTACAATGGGTGTGTTGGCACAAAGCCTGCCCTAAGGGACCCCACTGGCTTGGCAGTAGCCGTCATGGGCTCATAAAAACATATTGCTATGTATTTCAGTTTCTACCAGAGAAGCAACGTAATCTAGTTGTTAAGCTCTTTGAAACAAATGGCAGGCTTTCTTTTTGCATAGAAGCTAGATTGAGTCACTCTGCACTCCCGCTGTTGCACAAAGCAGCCCAATCTTGTTCTCCCAATGGGCATCATTGTACAAAAAAGGCCATAAATAGTGTAGTATGTCACTTAGTAACACCCACACAAAGTGTACGGCTTTATATGAGCACCATCAGGCCGGATCATTTGCACTGGCTCCTAATGGGCAGCAGGTCAGAAGCTCCCCAGAGAGACTCTGATTGGAGGCTGGGGTCCACAGGGAGGGGAGGAGGGGTGCAGTCACACATGGTGATGTTTCTGACTCCTGTAGGACCATCACTGTTGGTGTGTCAGTGAATAGGATTATCTAAAACTAGAGATGTCCGATAATATCGGCCTGCCGATATTATTGGCCGATAAATGCTTTAAAATGTAATATCGGAAATTATCGGTATCGCTTTTTTTATTTTTTATTTTTTTAATAAACTCAACATAAAAAACACAAGATACACTTACAATTAGTGCACCAACCCAAAAAACCTCCCTCCCCCATTTACACTCATTCACACAAAAGGGTTGTTTCTTTCTGTTATTAAAATTCTGGTTCCTACATTATATATCAATATACATCAATACAGTCTGCAAGGGATACAGTCCGTAAGCACACATGATTGTGCGTGCTGCTGGTCCACTAATAGTACTAACCTTTAACAGTTAATTTTACTCATTTTCATTAATTACTAGTTTCTATGTAACTGTTTTTATATTGTTTTACTTTCTTTTTTATTCAAGAAAATGTTTTTAATTTATTTATCTTATTTTATGATTTTTTTTAAAAAGGACCTTATCTTCACCATACCTGGTTGTCCAAATTAGGCATAATAATGTGTTAATTCCATGACTGTATGTATCGTTATCGGTTGATATCGGTATCGGTAACTAAGAGTTGGACAATATCGGAATATCGGATATCGGATATTGGCAAAAAGCCATTACCGGACGGGACATCCCTATCTAAAACTAACCTACACTAAACTTGCTCAAGCCTGGTCATAATTTAAGGACCGACCCTTAAATTTTTGGTGTGGATTTGTTCACATTATGAGATTATCTTTAATTTCCCCCTTAATAATGCAGGACATTTAGGTTCATGCAGTAGTAGGTGGCTGTCTATAAAATGGGCAATTTCCACAAATCCAGATTTTTTTTCACTTTAGATATGTATTCTTTTTTTATGCCGTAAACAACTTAAAGGCCTACTGAAATGAATTTTTTTATTTAAACGGGGATAGCAGATCCATTCTATGTGTCATACTTGATCATTTCGCGATATTGCCATATTTTTGCTGTAAGGATTTAGTAGAGAACAACGACGATAAAGTTCGCAACTTTTGGTCGCTGATAAGAAAAAGCCTTGCCCCTACCGGAAGTAGCGTGACGTCACAAGCTGGAGTGCTGCTCACATTTCCCCATTGTTTACACTAGCAGCGAGAGAGATTCGGACCGAGAAAGCGACGATTACCCCATTAATTTGAGCGAGGATGAAAGATTTGTGGATGAGGAAAGTGAGAGTGAAGGACTATAGTGCAGTGCAGGACGTATCTTTTTTCGCTCTGACCGTAACTTAGGTACAAGGGTTCATTGGATTCCACACTTTCTCCTTTTTCTATTGTGGATCACGGATTTGTATTTTAAACCACCTCGGATACTATATCCTCTTGAAAATGACAGCCGAGAACGCGAAATGGACATTCACAGTGACTTTTATCCCCACGACAATACAATGGTGAAACACTTTAGCTACGGAGATAACGTGATAGCATCGGGCTCAAATGCAGATATAAACAAAATAAATAAACCCCTGACTGGAAAAATAGACAAAAAATCAACAATACTATTAAACCCTGGACATGTAACTACACGGTTAATGCTTTCCAGCTTGGCGAAGATTAACAATGCTGTTGCTAACAACGCCATTGAAGCTAACTTAGCAACCGGACCTCACAGAGCTATGATAAAAACATTAGCGCTCCACCTACGCCAGTCAGCCCTCATCTGCTCATCAACACCCGTGCTCACCTGTGTTCCAGCGATCGACGGAAGGACGAAGGACTTCACCCGATCATCCGTGCGGGCGTCGGCTAGCGCGTCTGCTATCCAAGTCAAAGTCCTCCTGGTTGTGTTGCTACAGCCAGCCGCTAATACACCGATGCCACCTACAACTTTCTTCTTTGCAGTCTTCATTGTTCATTAAACAAATTGCAAAAGATTCACCAACACAGATGTCCAGAATACTGTTGAATTTTGAGATGAAAACAGAGCTTTTTTGTATTGGATTCAAAGGTGTACCAATACTTCCGTTTAACTAGTGACGTCACTCGCATACGTCATCATACAAAGACGTTTTCAACCGGAAGTTTAGCGGGAAATTTAAAATTGCACTTTATAAGTTAACCCGGCCGTATTGGCATGTGTTGCAATGTTAAGATTTCATCATTGATATATAAACTATCAGACTGCGTGGTCGGTAGTAGTGGGTTTCAGTAGGCCTTTAAATAAAGGCACGGCAGCTTCGCTTTCACAATAGCAATAAACTAAATAGTACCTATTAATAATGCATACATACAGAATGTGGTATACATTTGGAGCTACTTTTACACAATAGATATGGTCAGGCCATAAAAATACAACATAGCTATTAAAACACACAAACATATATTGCAGGAAATAAGTGCACAATGCAGTATATAACAGGGTGCACATGCACATGTATCCACAATAATAGTCTGTGTTTATTTGACCAGCAAATAATCATTTCATGAATGTGCAGCTTGTTCCTCGCACATTTTCATGCAGAGAAATGAGATGATGCGATGAGCCGCAGACTACATAGAAGATGAGCTTGGTTATTATCTTGCAAGGACAGAATGTGCCAAAGTGTGGCTAATAAAATTGCTTTCTTGCTTCAGTAACCTGGACTTGTCCCCCAGTCTAATGTGGTAACATCAAAAAGCTTTATCTCCCCCACAATAAAAAACATCCATCCATCCATCCATTTTCTACCGCTTATTCCCTTTGGGGTCGCGGGGGCGCTGGAGCCTATCTCAGCTACAATCGGGTGGAAGGCGGGGTACAACCTGGACAAGTCACCACCTCATCGCAGGGCCAACACAGATAGACAGACAACATTCACACTCACATTCAAACAAACTAACAAAAAAAAAAACAATTTGGTAAACCGTTTCTAAAATGTCCTACTTTTGCTCTGTTTGCTGTCCAAGTGTAGACTGCAATACCACAGACTTTTATGTGTGCAGGTTCTCCCTTTTGGTCAAGATACACAAACATAGGCCACTTCTTTGCCAGATTGTCTCTACTACTGTATTTCAGCATTAAAATCTCCCTGACTTTTATATTTCATGCACAAAAGCCTCTGAACCCTCTGAAAGGACGTATTGATGAGATTTAAAAAGCTCCAAACAGAGAAGAAGCTCTTCCTTTGTGTGGTAAAAGGACACGCTACTTCCAGTCAGAGCTGCAGCACCAAATACTTAGGCAGAAATTATGATTCTGTTTTTGCAGATCATCAGTATGTATTTACGGGTAGTCATTTGTTATTAATGCCCTTTTAATACTCACTGTCTGCGATGCAACTGGTAGAGCTTCTGCAACCCTCTCACGTCACCCTCCAAGACAGGGTGCTCATAAAGGTCATCCAGCATGTAGCGGTACAAAGTCTGGAAGGAAACGTCTATTTTTATTACATCCTGTTACACCCTGTTACACGCTTACGCCCTTTTTTTTGTACATTTGTCCTCTACCTTCATGAACAATTTTACGTGCTCGTCCTCTCTCAGGAAGCCCCTGCAGAGCAGCATCCACTGGGACACCATGTGCACTACTTTCTGTTTCCTCTCCAGAGCCTCCATGGCTTGCTCCTTCACTCTGCATCGCTTGCAGCAATAAGTGGAGTTGAGTTAAGGCATCAACACAGCCTGACTTCAAATGTACAGTGTGTAAGTCTGATTTAAGGCTTATTAGCTAGGATGGCAGGGGAATGATAGGGAAAGTTTCTGAAGGATATTGTCCCAGAAGAGCTTGGCACAAATCGCTGGTTGACATGAACACTGGATAGGTCAGCAGAAAGTCGTCTAGAAGTGTGTCTGTAAACACAACACAGACATGTTATTGCAGTTGAAACTCCAAAGGTAAACAACCATATCATGTTACCTAAATAATGTATTTTTTGTGACGTCACCATAGAAGGGTGCCAGAGATGGAAAGAAAACAAGTGTGATGATAACCACTGAATCAGACATATGAAAGGGTCTGGCTACTCAATGCAATTTACTGTTCATTACATACAGAAATTATCTTTTTTTTCAAAGCTGATGCAATGTTGCTTATCTATTACTTAAACCTGGGGTATCTAAAGTGCAGCCTGCAGGGTCATTTTCGGCTCACAGGTGTTTTATATTACAACAAAAATGGGGTGAAAAAAACATTGCAAAATGTAGGGAGAAAAAGTTGTAGTATTGATAATAGCTGTGATATTTTCAAAAAAAAGTTAACTCATGTGATTAATCACAAATAAATATAGCAATAACCATGTACAGTATAAATGCAGATTAACCACATAATTTATTTTGAATTTATATGCTCCTATATCTTAACGGCAAATGGTTACCTGAAAGGCAGAACGGGTTGTTATACGGTCAGTGACCAGGTCAATGCATATTTCAGTGCAAATATGAGTGAGTAGACGCTGACTAGTGTGCTCGCAGAAAATAGACGTGAATAGACCTACATTTAAGTAAAACATTTAGAGAATGTGTTGATATGACAGTCTGACAATACCATAGCATTTGTGTCCAAATATGGGGGTCTTTTTGAAGGCAATATAGATTGTGCAAGCAAGTAATAAACTTAATTTAATCATGATTAATCTAAATTCAAACGTGTGATTAATCTGATTCAAAAACTCAATCGTTTGAGAGCACTAATATATTGTATACAACTTCTTGGCAAATTAGATTGGTTTTAGACTTTTCTACAAAATTTGAAATATTATAACGCTCTTGGCATCCATTGGTGTTTAAGTATACGATGTTTGGTGGACATCATTTGGACATCTCTGCATTACCTAAACGGTACATAGAAACAACCATAACGCTCAGTGTGTTATGCTACACACAGCTAAACAAGTCCTGCAATACTATAGAAAGCACCACTAAGTAACAGTAATACTCTAAAAACACCTTCCCATTCCTGCTCCATTTTATGTCCAATAGTTTTACTTTATTTTAGTTCCATTAAACAGTGATTACTTGTAACTATGGCATTTAGGAATGAAATGGTACTTAAAACATGGACTGGACACTTGATAAAGATTGTATGAGCCTGAAACAAATTAATCAGTTTTACATGATTTCCTATTTGAACCACTAGGAATTAAACCAATATTTGACTTTTGGGGTTCCACATTGTAACAATACTTTTTAGGTACTGCTGGACCTTTAAAATATTGGCATCAGTATGACTGTAGTTACAGCAAAGAGAGCTCATGTATGAAGTTGAGACATTTCAAAGAAGAGACGTTTCACTGAGGAAAAGTCCTTCATGCCTGTGATGATGACTTCCAGCAGCCCACTGAGGATTTCTCTCTATTTAGCTCTGCAAGTCCAAACAAGCCTGCACACGAGGCTTATCTTCAATGGCACACGTTGGCCATCTCAGGCTGTAAATGTCGTGATAAGCCAATTGCGTTAACGTGTAAGTTGAGTCATAGCAAACTGTTATGAAGTGTCTGAACAGCAATCTGAGCACGCTCAGCTATCATCCTATAATGTACAGGACCCAAAACCAGTGAAGTTGGCACGTTGTGTAAATCGTAAATAAAAACAGAATACAATTGTTTGCAAATCCTTTTCAACCTATATTCAATTGAATACTTAACATTCGAACTACAAAACGTTATTTTTTGCAAATATAAGCTCATTTGGAATTTGAAGAGTGCAACATGTTTCAAAAAAGCTGGCACAAGTGGCAAAAAAGACTGAAAAAGTTGAGGAATACTCATCAAACACTTATTTGAAACATCCCACAGGTGAACAGGCTAATTGGGAACATGTGGGTGCCATGATTGGGTATAAAAGCATCTTCCATTAAATGCTCAGTCATTCACAAACAAGGATGGGGTGAGTGTCACCACTTCGTGAACAAATGCATGAGCAAATTGTTGAACAGTTTAAGAACAACATTTCTCAATGAGCTATTGCAAGGAATTTAGGGATTTCCCCATCTACGGTTCGTAATATCATCAAAAGGTTCAGAGAATATGGAGAAATCACTGCACGTAAGCGATGATATTATGTACCTTCGTTTCCTCAGGCAGTACTGCATCAAAAAGTAACATCAGTGTGTAAAGGATATCACCACATGGGCTCAGGAACACTTCAGAAAACCACTGTCAGTAACTACAATTTGTCGCTACATCTGTAAGTGCAAATTCACACTCTACCATGCAAAGCGAAAGCCATTTATCAACAACACCCAGAAACGCAGCCGGCTTCGCTGGGCCGGAGCTCATCTAAGATGCACTGATGCAAAGTGGAAAAGTGTTCTGTGGTCTGACGAGCCCACATTTCAAATTGTTTTGGAAACTGTGTACGGAACTGTCCTACGGAACAAAGAGAAAAAGAACCATCCGGATTGTTAAAGGCGCAAAGTTCAAAAGCCAGCATCTGTGATGGTATGGGGGTGTATTAGTGCCCAAGGCATGGGTAACTTACACATCTGTGAAGGCACCATTATTGCTGAAAGGTTTTGGAGCAACATATGTTGCCATCCCAGCAACGTTATTATGGACGCCACTGCTTATTTCAGCAAGACAATGCCAAGCCACGTGTTACAACAGTGTGGCTTCATAGTAAAAAAGTGCGAGTACTAGACTGACCTGCCTGTAGTCCAGACCTGTCTCCCATTGAAAATGTGTGGCGCAATATGAAGCCTAAAATACCACAACGGAGATCCCGGACTGTTGAACAACTTAAGCTGTACATCAAGCAAGAATGGGAAAGAATTCCTCAAAAGCTTCAAAAATTGGTCTCCTCAGTTCCCAAATGTTTACTGAGTGTTGTTAAAATGGAAGGCCATGTAACACAGTGGTGAACATGCCCCTGTGCCACCTTTTTTGCAATGTGTTCCTGCCATTAAATTCTAAGTTAATGATTATTTGCGAAAAAAAAAAAAAAGTTTCTCAGTTCGAACATTAAATATCTTGTCTTTGCAGTCTATTCAATTGAATATACATTGAAAAGGATTTGCAAATCATTGTTTTCTGTTTTTATTTACTAATTACACAACGTGCCAACTTCACTGGTTTTGGGTTTTGTATTTTCAGCCAATGTAGTGTGTGTGTGTTGTTTTGCCCGTCTGAAGGTTAGCCCAAGTGTTGCTGTAAATGGATTGCATTAAATCTGGTCAAGAAAAGTGATAACAGGCAAGACTCGGGTGTTTGCAAATGATTAGCAGATAGAGGTGGTGTTATTTCTGCCTGTTCAGATGACAATATAGGATTAGCAAAAACAAAATATCCTTAAAAAAATTAAGTAATTACTTGAGATGGGATTTATGGCTCTTTGAAGGGAGCGGACCCTTGAGGAGCCGTTCTTTCAAAGAGTTGTTCAAAAGACTGGCTCGTTATTATAGTTCTTTTTTGTTTTTGTTTAAACAAGCTTTAGTTTTTTTAAATCAAGGAATCAGTCACTAGAAACAGAATAATTAACATTTAGACAAAAATTGCTTTTTGGTGGGAATTATGAAAAAATTGTGGTTATAATTATATTTTTTGTCTTGTTTTCATTGTAAACATTCTTTAAAGTGTTGCCACAACTACATGCTTTGACAGAGACATCATTATTTAGAGTTTTACCTCACCTTAAAAAAGTTTTAACAATGCAGAAAAATACACAAATAAGTAAGAATATAATTTGTGTATAAATACATATATATATATATATATATATATATATATATATATATATATATATATATATATATATATATATATATATATATATACATATATATATTGTCACACCGCGGTGAGAGATGTCTTTCCTTGGTTTCTTCTGTCTTGTGAATTGCATGTTTTAGTTTGAAAAGTAACTCCTCTCGTTTCAGATCACTTGCCCTTCCTTTTGTGTCATCAGTCTGACATCATCCCTGACCCCTGATTGTTTCCACCTGTTCCCCATTACCCTCATGTGTCTTATAAACCCACGCCTCCCTTTGTTCTGTGCCAGATTGTCTCGTTAATTCGTGCCTCTCTAGCTTCCTGTCCATGCCTTGCCTCGTCTCGTGTTTGTATACCTTGATCCTGAATTCCTTTGTAGCTATTGTGAGTTTTCTTTTTCTCCTCCTCAGCAGAGTGATTTTGTGTTCATTAGTTTTACAGCCAAATTGGTGAGTTTTCAGTTTTTCTTACAGTTCTTTCTTTTCCTCAATTTTTTGTGAGACATTTTTTGTTAACCTTTATTAGATTACAGAAAGTGTAGAAGTTTTCATAGCCATTGTTTCTTCCTCCTGTTGGAGCGTTTTGTGTTTATAATAAGTTTCATAGTATATACGGCGCGTCATTGTTTTTGGGTTTTCCTCCTTTCGGAGTGATTTTCGGTTGTCCCTTTTTTTTTGGAACCTTTTTCGCCGACTAGTTTAGTTATTGTATATATTGAATTGCCCTGACTCTGGAGGTGAAAGGAAGCTTTTAAAATAAAAGCCTGCCGAATTATTCCCTACTCTGCATCTGAGTCCTATCTCTTGACCAAGCCTGACATTTATAAACCTGGAGTTTGAATCGTCATCATTTGTCACCATAATTCCAAAAACCATCAACAGGATTACCCAAGTATAAAAGTAAGTGTTTTCTTTTGGCGATTTTTGTGACAATGATTGGAAAGGCTACATAGTATAAGATCTTAAGAAACATAACATTTTTTGTCAACTAGAGTCATACTGAGGCCACAAAAAAGTTTTGAAAGTATATATAAGATCATAAGCACCTTATCTTATCTCATCTCAATGTATGGAGCCATACTGTATTAATAGTACGGTATATTTAATGGCTATAGCAGTTGTATTCTATTGTGTCATTAAGCATTGAGTCAAATCTGTGTGTCCTTTCAGATTCATTTCATCATGAGGATAGGTTAATTGGGAACACTATATTGGCCCTAGTGTGTGAATGTGAGTGTGAATGCTGTCTGTGTATCTGTGTTGGCCCTGCGATAAAAGTTAGCAACTTGTCCAGGGCGTACCCAGTCTTTCGCCCGAGTGCAGCTGGGATAGGCTCCAGCACACCCACGACCCCGAAAAGGACACGCGGCAGAAAATGAATGGATGGATGGATTAATGGATTCACTGTCAATCTACCATGGCATCAATCAACCTGACAATCATATTTCTATTTCAATAAGTACACATATAAGTGATTCTCCTATTGACGGAAGCCGCCATCAAGAAGCCTAAAATGCATGGAGTTGTAATCCTTACACTCTGTATTACACACATTGCATGCTGCAAACTGAATTTAGGAATTATTGACTGAGTCTGATCTCAAAATTAATTAGTAGTGTTAGTGTAGTGCTTCACATAGCTGCCTTTTTGCTGATTTGGGATTGGCCTTTGAATTACTTGAAATCAACTAGTCCAGTGCAATCATTTTGCTCTTTGACCTAAGCAAGCTGGGATAGGCTCTGGCATCCCTGCAGCTGTCAACCGGATAAGAAAAAAAAGATTATCAGCAAGCATGTTATACGGCGAGCAAGTCTGAAAGCGTATTGCACATGACTCAGTGGAGATCAATTGTTTCCTTTTTTATAGATGTGTAGCTTTTTAACCTTGGGATGTCACGCTCCCTGCAGAGACCTTTACTGCACGACTTGCATGGTCAACTCATGCTCAATGACTCCTCAACAACCCCAGCAACTTACTGTAAAGGTAAATGGTTTTCTTGTCAATGTACATGCAAGGAGGGATAACCTTGTTTGAAATGTTCATATTCCAACACTCCTGTGTTGACTCTGATTGTCAAACACATCCCATGAGACAACATTCCGATCAATTTCATTCACCTCCTCATCCAAACTAGTAAGGACTGCCTGTAAGGATTTTCGCTTGCTTCCATTCCCATGACAACTTGTGATCATCTCCATTTCCCAGGAATGCATATAGTACAGAAATCCTCTCTCTCCATTTCTCTTTCCTCTGTTCCTTTCAGGACTCACCCCCTCCTTACTGTAAATAGTCTCTCCCGACTGCAATCACCATTTCTCATCCAAGCTTTAGCAACAGAGGGTCTCCTCTTGCTTGGCAACAGTGTGACAATATTATGAGCGTACCTGCAGCCAATGTGGTTGATGCCAGGCAAACGGTGTATCTGTTTCCATTCCAAAACTACCCAGCCTGCTCTGTGTAAAGAACCACTGCACTTTTGGGGACAGGGAGACGTAAAAGTAGAAAGGAAAGTATGGCATTTTTTGCAGATATGATGATATCATAGAACCGGTTTCAATACAAAAGCTGTAGAGTTGTGTTTGCACTGACCGGACTCTTTGACCTGTGACGCCAGATGGTCCTCTTCAAGCGTCAGGTAGCCCAGCAGGTGATCCAGTATTTTCTCTGGGGTTCCTGACACCACCGTGTACCTGTCAGATACAACAGAGTCAGTGGACGAGTCCTCGTCCATGGAGGACAGCGAGCGGTTGCTGCTCCATTCCTCCTCGCCCTCTGTGCCCTCGTCATCTATGTAGCGGAAGTAGGGCACGTCGAACGTGGGCAGAGTCGGCGGCTCTGTCCGGCCGGTACTGTCGCTGCTGCTGCTTCCTTCGGACCCTTCCCCGTCTTCGTCCTCGTCCTCCTCCTGCTCCACTAAGGCTGCGTGCAGCAGCAGCCTCTGATCCCGCAGCATCCTTGCCCCGCACGCCGGCAACGTTACCACGTTTACTGTTGCATGCCCTGCTCACCCATCCATCCAGAGTCCTGTGTTCAGCTCCCCACCCTCTGTAGTCTACTAAAGCTCCCGAATTAATGTCTCCGGAAGAGTGAGCTCCCAGAGTTGTGATGGATGCATGTCTGAATGTGATCCATAGAGAATGATGAGAGGTGGAGTGATGTCAGGGAGAAAAGCGGTATAGTGAGAAAGGGGAAGGCAGGGATTTGTGGAGTGGCTTTACCTCCTCTTCTTTGCCTCCTCCTCCGCCTCTCTCCCTCCTCCCTTCACTGGCGACTGTGACGACATCCTCTGAAGGACCAACACACAGCGACCCCTCTCCAGCACACGGACCGCCTCGTCATTCTGGGTAGGCTGGACAGGAGAGATAGATGGAGGGAGAGAGGGATGGATTGTATTATCACCAAGGAGATACCCCCTCCTCCCTCCTGCTCTGTATATTCTTCCACTAACACAAATCACCACTGATTTCCATCACAATGCTCTGTCAAAGCCTGCACTGTAAATGAAGCCCGATTTCCACAGATCATTATTCAGCCTCTATCAGTAGGAGGCCATTCAAGGATTAACATAAGTGGCTCATGCATATTTTAATTACTGATTCCTATGTTGGGTATATTAAATTAAAGCTGGTACCTTCAGGTTTAATGGTGCAGTCTCCCACTGTCTTTATACATGTCATTTCTGATTCATATTCATATTTGTCATGCCAGGTGATCCAATCACTGCGTCTGAGAGCCTCAGTGAAGACTGGAAAGGTCATCTCTGTTCCATCTTTAAATCTTCACCAGTGACAGGCAAGTCAAGACCCTCTTTAACACCCTTTCACCAAGCAGTGTGTGCGAGAAGCGCGAAGTAACTAAAAACTCCTGTTTATATTTCAACTGAGTTGCATCAGTAGTGATCAATACAAAAGCGATCAATGATGCCCCACAATATGTCTGGAAAAGCACCCAAGAATAAGTTTGTGTATTTGCTCAATATTATCAACCTTATTGTGCTGCTTTCACAATAACATGTGATCCAGACAGTGAGTTTGCTTACCTAAATCAAAGTACAGTAATCCCTTGTTGATTGCTGAAGTAACACCCTAGGGCTGAGTGACAGACATGTTCGCCAATCCGAATTGTTGATGATCCATGCGTTTTTTCGTCTCTCTCATCAAACAGGGAGAAAAGGTCTCACTGTGTGCATCGTACAATTAACTGAACGCAGTGAACCCTCTTTTCAGTCATCCACAATCTTTGTCTCAGCGGGCAGAGAGCAAGACCGCCAGCTTTACACACACAGGAAGCACAGACAGAGAGCCCTACAACTTGCCAGTGAGAAGTTCTGCAAATTAATACAAATTTGGAGGAAAAAAAAATATGATTACAAAGCCAAATTACCTGTTGTGGGAATATTTCAGCTTCAAATCAGATGGCAATATGAGCCCATCAACATGGACGAACGAGTAAGGTGGCAACAAAGGAAAAGACTGCGTCCGACCTAGTTTTCCAACTGAGAAAAAAATTCAGTTTTACGATGTTCATGAATTATTCAAGTTAAATATCTGCTTACAGAAATGAGAGTCCATTTTATTTTATTTGGTTTGTTGATTTATTTAGGATAACTATGTTATTTACCTTTCAATTACAGTACAACTGTAAACAATTCTACAATAATGACAAAAAAAGTTGTATACTTTTAAATGGTTACTTGCATTATTATTGTATATTATGAATACATTACATTATAAACACTGTTTGGTTTTTATTGATTATTTATTCAGTTTAAAGTACCAGTAGAATGGTAAAACAAGTTGCCTCTATATTGAAGCTATTATCATATACATCTGATTTATAACATCAAAAGACTTACAAAATGTGCGAAAACAAGGAGGATGAGCATTAAGTTTTAGAAGCCGAGTGCTAAACGGATTAAGCTTTATTGAAACGATATAGCATCAGCAGCATTGCTAGGTGCTAAACTTACAAACTAACCATAATAAACCATAATAAAACAAACACTAACTGTACAATTTCTACTCTGCTGGGATGCCGACCAATGGGACGCTCACATAACTCTGTTTAGATCAGGTCTATTCAACTGGCGGCCCGCGGGCCACATCCGGCCCGCCAACGCTGTTAATGTGTCCCGCTGAACATCACCCAAATAGGCCTGATGAAACCATTAAAACTAGGTTTGAACATGTATGTAGTACCCCCGCCACCCCGCATGGGGCAACAGCAAGGCAGTGAAGCAGTAGTGGGGTAAGTAGAAGAAGACTACTCATTCAACCCTGGGAAATAAATCTAAATAAATTGCAAAAATCTGACTTTTAACAACGACTGGACAACAAAATATGAATGTTCTAACCAGAGCAAGTCCTCGAGTCATGGATTTCTGGCGGACCTTTTAAGCGACAGACATATTAATCAGACAAGCAGTAACAATGGTAGAAATCCCAGCGTGTGAGCTTCATCACGAAACATGGTCAAACATTTGTAAGTAGACATAATTTGTGCATAAATATATTCAGTTTTGTATTGTATCGCTGACTTTGTGATGTCTTTTGTATTCATGGTTGTGTTGTTTTTATGTTTGAGAGTAACTATCAAACTTCGTCTAATACATGTAGTGCTAAAATTCATGAGTAGAGGGTGACAACGCTAATAGTGATAAGTCACATACAATGTTTGGTGTGTGAATGTTGCGTAATTCCTATATGTGTAAACATTTGTAGTTTTTGAGAATATATTAACACTAAACCTATTTTATTTATGTAAAATACACAATGGACATTATTTATGTGAAATACACAATGGATGTTTTACAGTTATGTTTATGTTTTCAGTCTTACAAACCTAAATGAAGGAAGAAGTGTAAAGAAATAAAACTAAAGAAGTAAAATAGTTCAAAAGTATGAACATCAATCATCAACAAAAACAAGAGCTTCTTTTTATTCATACTGTTAACTATCTGCACATGCTAGAAACGAGTAGCGAGGGCAAAATAATGAATTTATTGACAGTGCTGTGTGAAAGCCGATTACTTAATTGCAAAGTAAACACAGTCTCAAATAAATATAACCTACGGAGGCACTTTCTGACAAAACATCCACATTTCGATGCCCGGCCCCAGAGCCCTTGGGCTCTTAAAACTGTGGCTCTCTTCATTATGTAGTTGAATAGCCCTGGTTTAGATGAAGAACCAGTCACACTCCTCACAAAGGGTTAAAAAAAATTGCCGTCTTTTTTCCCATCTCGGAGGATGTCAAAGTCGACCAGCCTGTCGGTCCATGGCCACATCTGTTTACTACTAGGTGAGAGATGCATACATTATAATCTAGAATGAATTTTTACCAAGTTTGAGACGACGCAGAAGCAGCCGCCGGCTCAGTATATCAACAATAAAAGCGTAAGCTAGCACTAGCTTAATTCTATCAATGTGCCGCTAAAATAGGCTGTCTGTGTTGCCACTTATAATAACAATATCAGTCATATTTAGTTAATATTCAGGTCATGACATGTAAATGGAATATTGTTGGCGGTTTTTGGATGTTTTTTAGAGGATTTTAGTGACGCAATAGAGGACCCTCGATCTGTTGACTCAATTGTTAGCTATTTATTTACGAATATGTGTTCTTGTTTTACAAAGGGTTTGTGAATTACAGACAGCACATCTCCTTCCAAGTTTTGCACATTTCCAGTTGACCATTCCAGCAGATTATTCAAAATGGCCGTCTGAAATTTTGGCATTTGGTGATGTTTAAACGTTATTTCACATTCTTTGCGGATTGTTAATACAATTGGATATGGTTATTATTAATGGATATAGAGAAACATAACTAAGCATATAAAGTCACTTGTTTTTCCACTCCACTGGTACTTTAAGAGGCAAAAGCTTTGAGTCTGTCTGCATTAAGCCATTTTTTTTTTAAAAATAAATTACTGCATATTGTTGTAATGTATGGCACATTAGGACAATAACATGTTGACTGACAGTCTAAAAGTAACATGTCTTCCTTCACTTGTTATTTTCCCAGTTTTATGTATTTTTATGTACAAATATAAAAAAATTGCAAATCAAATCGCATCTCAATTTTGGAAAGAAAAATCACAATATGGTTTGTTCTCAAAGTCGTGCAGCCCTATAACACCCTATAGTGCACTCGCTTACTCCAACAACAAGAAAACCAGGGCGAAAATGTTAATCAAAAACCGAATCATACGAAAAGTGTTTGCCTATAGTTCACAATCCTTATGAGACAAGAAGACAATAGTTTTGTTTTTTTTCGCTTTCTAACATATACAAATTGGCTAGTTCTTGGTGGCTAGCAATGCAGCTAATGGGAGCAATGAATTAAACCTCTGAATCACTTTAAAAATGCATTAAAACCATCAACAATACTTAATTTACGTTTCGTAAACTGTATAATAACCAAGCTGTAGCGGCATTATTATTGTAAGAACGAACACTGAATAACTCCTTTTCTAGCATACTAACACATCGGCGCGCTACGGTATTAGCCGTAGAAGCTAACTACTACAAGCTATAAGCTAGCTTCTACGTCAGTACAAAACGCGTTTGAGTTTGTAATGCACAACATAATGCGATAAGACACCAATCTGTACTGACTTAAAAACATTATCAATCATATTACAGTATCTGTAAAGTATTAGCCCACATTTCATGTTTTGTTTATGATACAAACATGACGTGCTGCGTGTATCATGATCAATTTAAAGTGTGAGTCACTGGATGGACAGTTGTCTGTTTGGTTCAGCTTGGCTTCAGGTTCCACATTTTGCAGCTTCGATTCACTCTTAACTCACTCTCTCGACTTATGTCTGCTTCGACGTCTCACTCTTCCTTTGTACTGGCTTCTAAAAGCAGTAGTTCATTCCTCCATAAAAGATAAGGTTGTGAGTCCTCATTTGTCCAAAAATAGTCCTCTTCATTGTTTGTTACCGAATCTGCCATGATTAGAACAAACTTGCGTGTTTGTAACAGGAAGGAGTTGTTTCCAAATAATTAATTCCGGCAATGATTAAAATTACCAAAATATGGTAAAAATTGTAAATATTACATATTGTTATGAACTTGTCTGTTACTACATTATATAAATATACTTGCAGTGTGTATATAAAACGTTGATGGAGGGTTTTGAAGTTATTTTAGAGGGCTTTGAAGGCTACAAGAGTGAGTCCCATTAGCCACATCTTCCGAGTGTTTTTTTTTATCATCTTTAAAATCCCCCACCCCCAAAAAAAAGACATGTGTTCTTGTCTCTCATAATGGTTGTGAACAATAGGCAAAATTCCAAAAAAAGTGCAGTTCCCCTTTAAGCCCTACTATCTCTAACTGGCCTTTTCAGCAACAATGCACTGAAATCCTTATATTTGACTATACAGGCATTATTCTGACACAATTGCTTAATTACATACAGTAAATTAGGTTATGGGATTGTACTTTTCATTAATGAAAATACCAAAATATTAAACTATTGTCGTGGAACTGTGGACCAGCTCTATACTCTCGGCAGGGTCCTTGAGGGTGCATGGGAGTTTGCCCAACCAGTCTACATGTGCTTTGTGGACTTGGAGAAGACATTCGACCGTGTACCCCGGGAAGTCCTGTGGGGAGTGCTCAGAGAGTTTGGTTTAACGGACTGTCTGATTGTGGCGGTCCGCTCCCTGTATGATCAGTGTCAGAGCTTGGTCCGCATTGCCGGCTGTAAGTCGAACCCGTTTCCAGTGAGGGTTGGACTCCGCCAAGGCTGCCCTTTGTCACCGATTCTGTTCATAACTTTTATGGACACAATTTCTAGGCGCAGTCAGGTCGTTGAGGGTGTCTGGTTTGGTGGCTGTGGGATTAGGTCTCTGCTTTTTGCAGATGATGTGGTCCTGATGGCTTCATCTGGCCAAGATCTTCAGCTCTCACTGGATCGGTTCGTAGCCGAGTGTGAAGCGACTGGGATGGGAATCAGCACCTCCAAGTCCGAGTCCATGGTTCTTGCCCGGAAAAGGGTGGAGTGCCATCTCCGGGTTGGGGAGGAGATCTTGCCCCAAGTGGAGGAGTTCAAGTACCTCAGAGTCTTGTTCACAAGTGAGGGAAGAGTGGATCGTGAGATCGACAGGCGGATCAGTGCGGCGTCTTCAGTAATGTGGACGCTGTATCGATACGTTGTGGTGAAGAAGGAGTTGAGCCGGAAGGCAAAACTCTCAATTTACCGGTTGATCTACGTTCCCATCCTCACCTATGGTCATGAGCTTTGGGTTATGACCGAAAAGACAAAATCATGGGTACAAGCGGCCGAAATGAGCTTTTTCCGCCGGGTGGCTGGGCTCTCCCTTAGAGATAGGGTGAGAAGCTCTGTCATTCGGGAGGAGCTCAAAGTAAAGCCGCTGCTCCTCCACATTGAGAGGAGCCAGATGAGGTGGTCCGGGCATCTGGTTAGGATGCCACCAGAACGCCTCCCTAGGGAGATGTTTCGGGCACGTCCGACCGATAGGAGGCCACGGGGAAGACCCAGGACACGTTGGGAAGACTATATCTCCCAGCTGGCCTGGGAATGCCTCGGGATCCCCCGGGAGGAGCTGGACGAAGTGGCTGGGGAGAGGGAAGTCTGGGCTTCCCTGCTTAGGCTGCTGCCCCCGCGCCCCGACTTCAGATAAGCGTAAGAAGATGGATGGATTAAACTATTGTTTACCCAAACCCCCACAATTTCTTCTAAGGGCAATAGTTGTCAAACTGAAACTCACAAAAATTTTATAAGTCTAGTTTGATATACATCATTGTTCTGTTCCTTTTTCTAGAAAGTCTAGTTATTGGTGGTAACCACTTGACAATGCCGTATTTGGATCACAGATATCGGCCTTAACGAGGACCTGACTGTACGGTGCACGCGCACGCATTCTACATCGGTTCACCCTTTCAAAGTTCCTCTTCTGAGCCATCAGTCAGTGCAACACTCAGATCTGTGTGTGCAATTAGATGTGCAGACGGCATGGACGAGGTTGCGCTTATTTCACCCCTAATTGCCTTTTGTACAGAAGCATCAAGCATAACTTCCAGCCACCTTATCAGTGTTGTATAGTGTGCACATACTGTAAATATACAATATTGTGCAAAAATCTTGTTCTTATGACATTTATTAGTGATAGTGATAGTGAAAACCGTCTAGTACACAGGAACAGATGTCGGGGGCAGGTCTTTGCAATGTGGTCTATTTAGTTTTATTTGTTAAATGCATTTTATATCCAATTGTAAATTGTGTTTTACACACTTGGGAATGATTCTGAGGTATTTCACTGCAACATTGACTATAAGTATGTATGTGATGAATAAAAGTGTAGTGTAAGGGACAGTCAAACAAGGTTTTCTGTCTCCTATCAAAACAAGGACACAAGTTAATTTCTTTTAACTGAGTTTATCAGTGTAGCTTCTGGTCAATATGCAAACAAACCTTTCCTCACAATGAATTATTGATCCAGCGGGAGTACACATACTGAGCCATGTGGTTATTGCAGCAACAATCAGGTCTCTGGAGCAAAATTCCTCGTAATTGGACGGAACTCACATGCCCTTAGATGACCTCGACTTTACTGCTAAAGTCCTCACAAAATGGACTCTTGTCTGTAGAAGAGTACTGTACACACTACTGGAGAGTTATGTGGGAATAAATGCTTTATTGGCTTTCTTTGGGTGCCAAATGCATTCCACTGGCTGGAGGGATCCATCTGCATGGCTGTGTGATGCTGCAGCAGCACTGGCATGCATGGTATGGAACACCCAAAGGGACCTGGGAGTTGTCAGTCCTGACATAACACACATTGGGTCAAAATTCCTCCTGGGGTTGTGTGGGGAAAAAGACAGCAAAAGATTCAAACACCATCTTGGTTTTCAAAGAACCATTTGATGTTGACTTAGTTATCCCCCAAAAGTACCTCTGTTCTCATCGGCTTAGCTCTCATCATATCACCAGAATGTGCATGTTATGTAAAGCATGAGCATTTGGTCAAACATTTGCACAGGAATTTGCAGTGAAGAGCATGTTATATTAAGAAGTCGCCACATCCAACTAGATGACATATCAAATATAAATCATGCAATGGGAAAAAAACATCCAAAGTAAATAAGATTGAAATTGATTGCATAACGGTCAGTGCATTCGACTGAAATAGTCATGCAGTCACCATCTGGGTACTCTAAGCTCTTTGATGCCCAGATTTAGATATGTACAGTATATGAGTAATGTATGCATGTAGCATCATTGGATTACTGTGAACTATTGCATTAACTGGATACTCATCTGCATAATCTCTATATTTCTATCTATGTCAAGTATTTAATAAGGTGTGCAAATTACTGTACATGCACATGTAATTGGTAAAGTTCATTTTCCACAATGTCATACAGATTAGCTATGGCATTTCTCAGGCAAAATGTCGCTATATTAAATAACAACAGAGATAAAGAGATTTAGTATCTGAAGAAAAGGTCGGGGACCTGACACACACAACTCCACCCTGAAAGGCTACATAATGTCTGTACATGGTGCTCTGGCCCCCTTACGTCAATGCTTCCTGCAATTGTTGCACAGTTTAGTACATGGAACCAGGCGGCAGGAAGCTGAGCTCAACGTGAGCTCAATGTGAGCTCAGCCAATCAGAGGCCATCATTTAAAAAGTGCTGATTAATTTTGATATTGTGATGTGGTCATACTTCAGCCAATCTATTTACTATTTGTTCAAAACTCTTTTGAACTCCATTTAAGTGGCATGAACAGTAGATGAAACTCACTCACGCTACAGTACACACATCAAAAGGGACTGGAGGTCGGCTGTAATGGCTGACCTCCAAATTTTAACTACACAGTCGACACTCTGGGGGCCTTATACACATGCATGGGGGGGTTGGGGTTCGGGAGTACGGCGCCCCCCTCATTGCCTCCTCAGCCGGTGCGGGCTGCGGGGACTGCGATCTGTTGGCCTGCCATTCCCGGGGATAGACCTCGCGGAGGGTGCGAGGCTTTTATTAATTTATTTTTTATTTTATTTTTTTTTAAAAACGTTTTAGTTTTATGTGGCGTCATGCGAGTTTCGCTTCCTGTTGGGAGGGGTCCGTGCCCGTGTGGTCTGTTGTGTCTGTGTTGGTGACATGATGCAGTGTGCTGTGTCTCGGTTGTTTGGGCGGTGGTGTGCATGTGTGGGTTTGGGTTGGGGGGGCGGAGTCTTTTGGTGGGGGAGGTGTTGATGTCTCTTGTTTGCGTGTTGGCGTTCAATAGTGCTATTTATATTGGTATTTGTATTGCTCCATTTGTAGTGTAATAATGCTCATTGTCATTTCTGTGTTAATATTTATTTCACTAACTGCTTCTTTGCTATCACTTTTAATATCATATTTGTACATGTCCTATTCGCTGATGCTGTTCTGTTGTTGTTGTTATTATTGTTATTGTTGTGTTTGTTGTTGTTGTCTCTTTGAAAACTAAGGAAGGAAAATAATTCAAAAGAAGGAACAACAATCCTTAACAAAAATTTGAGTTTCTTTTTATTCACACTGTTAACTATCTGCACACTCTGGAAACGAGTAGCAGGACAAGATAATTAATTTATTGACAGTGCTTTGTAAAGCCGGTGTGTTTACTTTGCAATTAAGTAAACGCAGTCTCAAAGAAATATAACCTGCGGAGGCACTTTCTGATGAAACATCCACCATTCGATGTCCGGCCCCTGATCCCTTGGGCTCTTGCATCTGCGGCCCCTTTCATTATGTAGTTGAATAGCCCTGTTATAAGCGCTAACACAGACAAACTTTTTTTTAGCGGCGCATTGATAACAGAGAGGTAACTTGCTTGTGCTGCAGCATTGAGCCAGCTGATGTCCTGCTGCTTAGATGAGGTCGCGTCTCAGCTCGTCAAAGTTATTCTAGATTATAAATCATGCCTCTCATCTGGATAATAGGAGGATTTAGCCCTTAATCTACAAATTCTTCATCTGTGACGTTCAATTTATACCTGGAGACAAAGACAAAGACATGACAATGGAAGACGGTGTCTGCAGGCAGCAAGTTTTCCTTTTAACCCTTTGTGTGAATTTTTATTAATTCTTCATCCAAACAGGAAGACACGAACATCCTATCAGTCATCATAACAGTGAGACTAGACATTGTTTAGCAAGCGATGGTTTCATTATGTTCGTAGTTTGTATTTGTTTTTTAGCACTTAGCAATACTGCTACATGATGCTTAGTGTTTCACTAAAGCTAGATCTGTTTAGCACACAGCTTCTAAAACTTGTAGCTCATCCTCCCTATATTCAGGCTCAAAAATATAAGGTTCTGGATCATAATTTTCCCAAAGTAATCGTTGTTGGTGCACACAAAGTCTGCATGATTAGGGTTGTTTTTGGTGGGGAACGGATCAGTGGTTCCAACCTCTACGTCATGGACCACATGACTGGCTTGCTCATTATCTCTTAAAATGGCTCGCAAATCTCCGTGATATTGATACTATATAGATCATATCTATTTTCTCACAAACTGTGTAAGACTTTTGGTGTTTTTCCATTCTACTGGTACTTTAATGTCCAAAGAAGTATGTCCACCTCACTGTGACATCACAATGTAGCCAGACTGCAAACATCCCGGACAAAGGCATCCAAAACTGTGTGCAAGCTCACACCAAAATGCATGGACCCTGTGTTTAGACACTTTGGCATTGTTTAACAAGAGTATCCAACATTGTAACAACATTTATAAGTCATACCACAAAGCATACCACATCATGTGTCAAACAAGATGGAG
The DNA here is from genome assembly GCF_033978785.1 of Entelurus aequoreus. Taxonomy (NCBI): domain Eukaryota; kingdom Metazoa; phylum Chordata; class Actinopteri; order Syngnathiformes; family Syngnathidae; genus Entelurus; species Entelurus aequoreus. The sequence goes on from NC_084741.1 coordinate 36,241,316, forward strand.
GCAGAGTTATGATGACTATTGGAATATGCTGACTGGAGTTTAAAGACATTTGCTGACAGAAGTAACAAGATGTATCAACTTAAAACCTTTGAAGGCACATATGTTGAATATTATTTGATGGCTAAGTCAGAGGCCAAGGCATGTGCACAACCACCTGACCTTTTGCCCTGTGTAAATATAATGTCTTTTCTACTGGATCCCATTTTTTATATACCTATAAAGATAACACAATTATAATCTCTGCCATCAGTTACCCCAGAATATGTTTTGATATCTGTTGGGGCAAATGTTTGAGTTCCTGTCAAAATTCCTCCCCAAACTGCTCGACTGCATTCACCATCCCCAACGGCCCCCAAACCACCCTCTCCTTCTCAAATAACCCAGAGCCTACTACACAATACATCTCCTCTAATACTCTGCATCAGGCAGACAGGTAAAAACAATATTTGTGAAATACCTTGACGTTTGTTGCAAGATTAACCACAACATTTGTGCCGCTGAAAATATTGTGAAGTAACTGGTATGATGTGTCCGAAACAATATAAAAAACAACTCAAAGCCTCGTCCAGCTGTTTACTGACGCTAATGTTTAATGAAGAGAGAGAAGGCGTTTGTATTTCAATATATGGCAAAATATCCTGGTAAAATATGTTGTTTTTTTCTTTGCTTTACCAGTAAGCGTCATAACCATTGAGCGGTACATTCTGATAGGAGAGTGAACAGGTAGACAAGTAATAAACAGTTTAACTGTTCTATAAGTTAGAAAACTTTGTTAGTTTTGTTGTAATTAAATTCCTAATTATTGAGATGAAAGGTGACCTATATGCCTGATGAGATGTATCTGTTGTCGATTATTGGTGTGATGCTGCTTATGTTTCAACTCTGTCATGAAACAGTGAAAAAATGTTTGTGTTAATATAAGTTTGTATTAATTGCAATATAAGTTGAAAGTATCCTGCAGCGATGTGTATTACAATAGTTACAGTTGTATGATACATTTTCCTGAAGGGTGCCCTTTTTTATGGCTTTAGCACCTTAACCCCAAAAATGTCTATGCACGTGCCTGCAGAAGCCTGATATCAAGCCAATACAGCATGCATTTCGTGTAGCGAAGACAAAAGTAAGGGCCTGGCAAAGCCGCAAGTGAAGGCTTGGCAAAGCATCTCCAGGGAGGAAAGTCAATATTTGGTCATGTCTACGGTTTTTAGGCCTTGGGCTGTCAAAGACTTCAAATATTATCCATCCAAAATATTAAATATCATAGTGACGTTTCCAATTACGTAAAGCCAATTGTATTTATTCAGCAAAAATTGACAGTAAAGACTATCTCCTGGAACTTCACATAAGGAGCAGGTCAAGAACCACACCTCTCATACATACCATGTGAAATATGTCAATTGTCCAAAGAAACTTATTGTGAAAATATGTCCAAGTGCATCGGAACCTGACTGGATGTTGTAATTTTTCCATTTGTGAATGTCATTGCAATGTCTCTAATTATTTGCCTATTGAGTTGTGATAACATAATAATATCACCATAGTATTTATTGTTAATCTGCTACCATCATCCCTTGATGTTTATGCAGCTATCATATCTCATTTGTTTGCTTCACACTCTTAACATCATTTTAGACAAGCGCATCATCACTCATGCTGCAACATTACACATTCCATTTAAGCCTGGATTTAAAATGGACTTAATGAGTAATGCTATAATGACATCATTAGACTGATAGGAATATATTCTCATTTCACACACATTTCTGTTGTTTACCAAGCTTGCCAAAGTAGCTGAATTGTCTGTGTTGCTCACCTCAGTTGTCCTCTCCGGGGCCTTGCTGTGATTCTGCAAGAAGCGGCAGCCGTCCTTAGCCAGTCTCTGGACCATCCCTAGCTTGGACAAATCCTCCTTATCGTGCAGGATGCACATGCTGCCCGGCGGCAGTGTAGGGGACACAGAGAACACGTACCTCAGACCACAGTCCCACGACATCACTGCCTTCCCAACCAGGACAGAAAAGAGCAAAGCCGATGACTAGGAGCTGCTTTGCAAGGAGGTGAGCTGCTTTAAAATGAGCTTTAGGTGCAGGCTTTTGACTGTCAGTGGCGCCTAAGTCAATCTAAGTTTGTCTTTGTAGGGTAGAATCCCATGGAAGCCAGGTTAGGTATGAGAGTGAATGACAAAACTCCCTCTCGCTCAACCCTTTCCTTTCACTACATCCAGTAGGGAGGGGAGGGAGTTGGGAAACAGGGCAGGTTCAGGAAACATCTGGCTAGCCAAACTGACCCAAAAAGGAAGTTTGAAAATCTCTTGAATGCGGGAGGGCGTCTCGATTCAGGAGTGGGCAGGGCACATTGTACTAGAAGGTCACCCTTGAAAAATTTGTTTAGTTGGGCAAACAATAAACTAAGCAAATGTCACACATGATTTAAAATGTGTGCATGTCACAGATTAGCTACAGTAGGATTATATTGGCCCTAAAGTCATTATTCCATAAAGCAGACAGACACTTTCTTGATTAATGCATGCTTTTTTGTGATGAATTCATGTTTTTTGTGTTTTTATAGTAAATATATGTGTGGTACAGTATATAATCCAGTGATTCTAATTCATTTTCTGTAAAAAAAACAAAAAACCCTGTAGGGGACAGATATTTCTCCAACCCCCTGAATGTAATTTGTATTAAAAACTTGATAATATCTGCAATGAGGTGGTGACTTGTCCAGGGTGTATCCTGTGTTCCGTCCGAATGCAGCTGGAGTAGGCTACACCACCCTCACGACCCCAAGAGGGACAGACGGTAGAAAATGGATATATGGAACTTGATAATATTTAAATATTCATCTGTACCATGCACTGTGAGTTACATTCTTTATATAATCACCCTATTATCAAAGTAATAAAATGAGCTGAGTTTATATACAATAACTTAAACCAATTTCCATGTTAAGTTTATTAAGTCAATTCATAATATTTGAACAAGACTTTTTTCAGTCTGGGATTCGCAATACACAGAAAAAAGAGCAATCAATTCACTGGGTTGTGCATTTTTATAAAGCTAACACAGTAACATTAAAATGTTTAATACTGTACACATTAGTCACTTTTCAGGTTTCTCATTTTATTGCTTTCCAAAAAGAGCTATGATTCTTTTGTTTTGTGCAAAGTGGCAACAATATTGCTTATTTGTATCTAATCAAAAGGGATAAAAGTGCATATTTCCATTTACTTTCCCAGAACATACAATGCATCCAAATACATTCAAACAACAATTCAAACTGTCAACTGCTGTTCATCAGTTTGAGCATTTTTTATAAAACACAATTAACCTTTATTTATTATGTCAAACCTTGTTTCACATCATTTGTCTGTTTTATATGAACATATTCAACCTTTGCACTTTTCCATCACTCTGCCAGATGCACAGAAAATCTACAACAACAACAAAAGCAGATGATTCAGCTCATATTTAGTGGCTGCAGTGAGCCCTTTTTGCACTGCACATCCTTTCAAATCTGGGCTTCAGACTTGATATTGCTACTCATAACGTTTGCTGGGATTTGGACTTTGTTTTTTATTGTGGCGGCAGTACAAAAAAAAAACTTAGGAAGAGATAGGATTTAATAGGTAGTAGAATGGCGTAAACACACCTGTCATTCCTCATTTCCTACTGTAGTTACAGTGAACCCAAGGGCTGCTTATGCTTTGTCATACTTTCAGTCTTTTTTTATTCTGGTTAATATCACTTTTTTCCTTGCCTCTAACGATGACTTATTTTCCTTTTAATTGCCGTCACAAACGTCTTTATATTTCCGCCTTCGTTAGCTACAGTATGTACACATGTGTTTCTGTGTCCTTACTACCTACTGCGGTGATCAAAGAGCGTGTTGATGAGATTGAGCAAAGTTGCCATCTAACTGCGGGCTTGTCTATTGTTCTAACATGCATAGTAGAGTGTAGAGACACATAATGACAATCTCCCCTACTGCTTGTGACCCCTCATGGGTTCACTACTACTACTACTATGAGAAACATGGAAATACTCAATTTGATATTATATGATATATGTTTGTAAGTTTGGCTCATGGTAAAGAAACTAGTGTCTAATTTGGAGCTTAAGCTAGAAATGTTTATTATAATAGAAAGCCATAATTGATACAATATTCTTCTCTTTGTGGCGGACCGCAAATAGATTTTGCGTTACCTTTTAAAAGGGAACTGAATTTTTTTTTTTTTTTGCCAATCATTCACAATCATGATGAGAGACAAGAAGACAAAAGGTTTTTTGAGTTTTTTTGGGTTTTTTTGCTTTCTAATTTGTAAAAATCGGCTTGCTCTTTAAATCACTTTAAAAATGCATCCAAAAACCGCCAACAATACTTCATTGTTGTTCCATAACCTGTATAATAACCAAGCTGTAGCGACATTGTTATTGTAAGAACCAACACGAATGAACTGTTTATCAAGCGTAGTAACAAATCGTCTTGCGAAGGCATGCTACAGCATTAGCCGTAAGATAGCTGCTGCAAGAGGTAAGCTAGCTTTTGTGTCAGCAGCTGAATCGCTTTAAGTTTGTAATGTACAACACAATGCGATAGGACACTAATTTGTATTGACTGAAAAACATGAGCAATTATATGACATTGTCTGTAAAGCATTAGCCCACATATCATGTTTTGTTTGTACACAGATAGCTAGACAATGCATGTAGTCGTACTAGCAAGCATGATGTATCATGATAAATATTATAATGACTCACTCGATGTGCAGTTGTCTGTTTCGTCTAGTTGGCCAGGAAAACATTTTTCAAGTTGACTTTGAGTAAGCACGCCATTTCTGTCAGCATAACTTGGCTCCATGTTCCACATTTACAGCGTCAAGTCGTGCCATTTCACACTCTTGGCTTCGGTCTGGTCCAATGTTTCAGCCTCGTTGTGCTCGCTAAGCTTCTGTAACCGACAGTTTATCCTCTGTATATTAAGGTTAAAAAAGATCAGGTTTTGAATCCTCAATTGATCAGAAATAGTCGTCTTCGTTGTCTGTTACCTAGAGAGAGAGAGAGAGAGAGAGAGAGAGAGAGAGAGCGTATATATACCGTAATTTCCGGACTATAAGCCGCTACTTTTTCCCCTCGTTCTGGTCCCTGCGGCTTATACAAGGGTGCGGCTTATTTGCGGCCTGTTCTTCTCCGACACAGACGAAGAGGATTTCGGTGGTTTTAGTACGCAGGAGGAAGACGATGACACAATGATTAAAGACTGACTTTTCATATACCGGTAGGCTGGTTATTTTGATAACGTACAGGCGAGCACTTTGTATTACTTTGCACCGTTGTATTATTTGTACTCTGCACAAATGCTGTTTGCCATGTCAAAGATGTGAAAGTTTGATTGAATGATTGAAAGATTTATTGTTAATAAATGGGACGCTTTGCGTTCCCAAACAGTCATCTCTGTCCCGACAATCCCCTCAGTGGTAGCAGGAACCCCTATATACTACGGTAATTACACATCAAAACCCTGCGGCTTATAGTCGGGTGCGGCTTATATATGGAGCAATCTGTATTTTCCCCTAAATTTAGCTGGTGCGGCTTATAGTCAGGTGCGGCTTATAGTCCAGAAATTACGGTACATACACCCCGCGACCCCAAAAGGGACAAGCGGTAGAAAATGGATGGATGGATATAAACATACATACATACAGTTGCAGTGTGTATATAAAACGTTGATGGAGGGTTTTGAAATTGTTCTGGCGGGCGTTGAAGGCTACTATGGTGATTCGCATTAGCCGCATTTTGCAAGCGTTCTTTACCATCTTTAGAATCCTAAAAAAAAAAAGATGTGTGTTCTTATCTCTCACAATGATTGTGATCGATAAACAAAAATCCAAAAAAGTGCAGTTCTCCTTAAGTTTATGTAAAGACTCTTTGTTTAAAATATTTTACTTGGAAAGTGTCCCTTCCTTTTGTTACAAAAGGGAATTCCATTCTCTTTTCCGTTTTCTATCTTTGCAGAAGTCATTGCTGATGTGAGTTTTTTTCCAACGCTTTAAGGCAGTGCTTATTAATCATTTTCTTCTGCTACGCCCCCCTTAAGATAAATACATTTTGCGCCTTTCCAACTCTCCGCCGCGACTGTCAAATTGTAAAAGTAGGCTGCTGCATAACATTTGATCCTTATTAACATTTTATCCATATTAACATTAAAGAAAACAAACAAAAAAAGAAATATACATGAACTTAAAACAAAGAATAACTTTTATAACATAGTTTTTTAGTCTGTAACAGAAAAGATTTAGAGTGCATCAATTAGCCTGACATTAAAAAAGAATATATCATTATTCAAACTATAAACATTTTTGGCCGACTTGAACCATTTGATACTGAAAATAAAATGTAATAAACTAAAATATTAATCAATTCAAATTGATCGGCGACACTAACTCAGGAACACAATATATAAAACATGTTAACCAATGAAACAAAAATAAATAAAACAATTTGTGCTGATTGTTTTTTTTTTACCAAAATGATGAAGTCAGGATTAATGGCTACAGTGACAACGTTTTGTGGTGCACAACTTTTCAAAGCGGGGTTCATTTTGAGAAGAACTTCTTTATTTTGAAGCATTAAGTATGTGTGATGTTTTATGGATGTTACTGTATGATGTCATTAAAATCAAGAATGGCAGTTGTGCCATTCTAGTAGTGTATCTTTTACATTATTTCCCAGAAGGTTGTTATCATTTTCAAATGCAAATGTTAACAGTTAAGCTCGCAGTGTCAATAAAAATTACATGCACATGTGTCATTGCTGATTATGCAAATTAGATGATGACTATGCACTCTCATTGAGCTTCATAATTTTACACATTTGAAAATCACAAAATTCGACTACCCTTTACATAATTGATTGTCCAATCAAGGGCTCCTAATAATCCTAAAATTACCAGACAGTGGTGACAGCGCTCTTTCCCGGTGAATTAAATTAACTTAATTAAGGCAAAAGGAATAGTACTACTTGCAGCCACAGCGATATTCGATAATGGTGACATAACTGTACGTTTGGTGATCATCTCAACTTGCTAGTTAAATGAAAGGTTTCGTGTTAATTAGGTGGTTACATAAAAAAACGATCATTGCGACGTTACATACTGTAGACTGACCAAGGGCAGTTATTATTCCCACATGACCATTTTATCTTTTATCCTTCTAAGGGTTTCCACAACTGTCAGCAGTGAGATGCTTGACTGGCTCCTTGCAAGGCTATTCAGTTTGTGCTGGTGAGCCAAACTGTTGACTCAACAAAATGGGAAATGAGAACATATCCTCAATTCCTACTTCCATCATATTTAGTTTTTTATCTGACACCATTCATTCTTTAGTTTTCATAGACTTCATATTCATTAGACTCCTGTCTACACAATCGAGCAATAGAGCACAGTGGAGCATCTCTAAGGTGGTTGGCCTCTGAATTGTTCATGTTTAGAACATTTTCCCATTGGAAGTAAAATAATTGTATTTGTTCCAGGGTCAAACCATATTTATCATAATGCACAGATAACTGTAAAAACATTTTTACTTTACTGGAAATCAACTGCTGTTTTGAAAAAGTATTTTTCTTCTTCTTCTTGGTTTTCTTCTTTTTCTTTTTCTTCATTTTTTTGTTTTTAATTTATTTGTTTTCTTGTTTTTCTTGTTTTCCTTCTTTTTCTTTTTCTCTGTCTTCCTTTTTTCGTCTTTGTCTTTTTCTTTTTCTTCTTGTTTTTCTTGTGAAGTGAAGTGAGTCATATTTACGTAGCGCTTTTTCAACTCAAAGCGCTTTACACAATGAAACCCATTATCCACATCTTAAGCAACATATAAACCAGTGTGGGTGGCGCAGGGAGCAGGTGGGTAGAGTGTTTTGCCCAAGGACACAATAGCAGTGACTAGGATGGGGGAAGCGGGAATTGAACCTGGAACCTTCAAATTCCTAGCACGGCCGCTCTACCAACTCAGCCACCACCCTGTCTTCTTCTTCTTATTATTATTATTATTATATTATTATTATTATTATTATTATTATTCTCCTTCTCCTTTTTCTTCTTCTTCTTCTTGTTCTTCTCCTCCCTTTTCTTATTGTCCTTCTTCTCCTTGTTTCCCTCTTTTGTCTCCTTCTCCCCGTTCTTCTCTTTCTATCTCCTCCATCTTTATCTTCTTCTACTTGTCTTTCTTCTTCTACTTCCACTTCTTTTTTCTTCTTTGTTTGCTTCTCCATCTTCTCATCCTCTTTTTTACTCCTCCTACCCGTTCTCCTCCTTCTTCTATACTCCTCCTCCTTCTTCTTCTCTGTGTCATTCTTCTTTTACTTCTTTTCCTTGTCCTCCTTCTACGTCTTCTCCTCTGTTTCCTCCTTCTCCTACACCAACTCCTACTTTTAGTCCTACTTTTTATTGTACTTACTTCTATTTCTTCTACTACTTACAGTATATTTGTACTTCTTTTTCCACTTCTTTTTTTTTTTCACTTGTTTGTTCTTTACCACCACTGCTACCCACACAAAAACACAAAGACAAAGCAATACTGAAATGATGTCTCACCAGTTTCTTTTTTTGTAAAATTGTACCACCTCATAGACATCCTCCCAATGGGACCGCTATTGTACAATAACTTGTAATACTGCTTCACACCTCTTCCAAGTACAGTATACGATCCTACTCCCCAATTTAGCTCATTGGCCTTGAATAAGTGCCAACAACCTTGTTATTTATGCTTTTTCTGCAGCTACAACGCTTTGTAGTGGGGCAACTCCAGTCGTAATGTGCCACCACTGACCTAGTTTTGCGATTAAATGAATTGCAAAGTGAAATGCCTAAAGTCAGACTTATTAGCGTGTGCACTTTAATCAGGGAGTAGCAGGAAAAGCATCAGGGATACTGTAGGCCTGCAGCATAGGAAGCAGGAGGAAGTGATGAAAGCTTCTTGCAGTATTTCAGTAAAAACCCAAATATTTCTACCTCTTGATGTCATCCCTGAATTTAAATTATGATGAACTATGGGTCCTTTTACACCATTGTTTAATTACATACAGTAGAGCTGGCTGTGTTATTGGGTTTGCATGAAAATGACTATTTTTGTCAACTGATATTCATGATTATTATTTATGACAATGGCTGTATTTTTAACATCTGAGCCCAACTGCTTTGAAATGATTTAATAAATAGAATTTTCCAGGCAATATGTGTTGCATTCAACTTAGTTTATTGGCCATGTTGATGGAACACTTAACTCATTGTTATATCCATCCATCAATTTCCTACCGCTTGTCCCTTTAGGGATCGCAGGGGGTACAGGAGCCTATCCCAGCTGCACTCGGGTGGAAAGCAGGGAACACCCTGGACAAGTCGCCACCTCATTGCACATTTTTATATCTTTAATAGGAAAAACATTAAGAAACAAAGACTTCCAATGTTTGCAGTGCTGGTACAAACTGAGCAGTTCTGACTGTCCTTGTTCTTCTTCTGACTTAAGCTTTGTTCCTTAACAAAATCATATTTAGTGTTGATTTGTATTTTACTACGCACACAGTATCTTAAAAGTGAAAATCCTATTATAGCTGGAGCCCCCCAAAAAATGAATAATAAGTACAACCTACAAAGTCTAATAGGAAATAATGCAAATTAAAATGAACTGTTCCATAGTCAAACTGTCGCCATCATACTGTTAAACCTTGTTCAAATGTGAAGATAATACTTTAAGTAACTTATTGGCATTGTTAACTGTTATACAATTAGAAAAAACTGCTGCATAGTACCGCTATAACATAAAATAATTATCTGTTTTGCTGAATTTGTAACGACCGGGTCGCATCGTGGTACGAGGTGTTCTCCCAAGGATGCAGACGGGCTCGGACACAGCTTGCAGGTAGGAAAAATGATTTATTGAAGAACTAAATCAGACAGGAAAAAACAAAACGACTAGCGTGGGAGCTAGCAAGCAAAATAATGTAGCATGAGAGCTAGCAGGAAACAAAGTGGTCGTAACTTGTTGCATGAAAGCAAATTAGGAAGCCAGGCAGAGTGCTGCCCGGGTGAAGACTAAATAGCCCTCTGATTAGCGCTCGGGCAACAGGTGCGCGTCCCGAAACGCTAACCAGAGGCAGGTGAGCAAAATCTGCCGTCATGGCAACAGAAACAAAACACACGTGACACTAAACTGTAAACAAACGGTGATCCGAGCAGCGGATCCTAACAGTACCCCCCCCTAAAAGGACAGATTCCAGATGTCCCTTGAAGAAAAAAAAACAACAAAAAAACAACTGGAACCCAAAAAAAACAAGCAATAGTTCACGAGTCAAGGGCGGGCGGGGGGGTGACTTGGTGGTGGGTCGCCAGGCCACGTGTCCCCGAATCCACCGGGGAAGGGTCAGGTGGCGGCGGCGAATGGAACGCCGCCGCCGCTGGCGAGGCGGGCGAGGCGGGCGACCACGGTAAGGCCACATTCGTGGCCGCCGAGAAGGTGGGCGTGAGTGGCGCCAGAATCTCAGCAGCCTCTGAGTCCTCTGAGAGAGCTGCTTGCGCAGCCGGACCACTCGAGGTCGCTGAGACGTCGCCGTGGAAGCGGTAGGAGTCGACGTCGCCGTGGCAGCCGGAGGAGTCGACGTCGCTGTCGTGGCAGCCGGAGTCGCTGTCGTGGCAGCAGGAGTCGCTGTCGTGGCAGCCGGAGTCGCTGTCGTGGCAGCCGGAGTCGCTGTCGTGGCAGCCGGAGTCGCTGTCGTGGCAGCCGGAGTCGCTGTCGTGGCAGCCGGAGTCGCTGTCGTGGCAGCCGGAGTCGCTGTCGTGGCAGCCGGAGTCGCTGTCGTGGCAGCCGGAGTCGCTGTCGTGGCAGCCGGAGTCGCTGTCGTGGCAGCCGGAGTCGCTGTCGTGGCAGCCGGAGTCGCTGTCGTGGCAGCAGGAGTCGCTGTCGTGGCAGCCGGAGTCGCTGTCGTGGCAGCCGGAGTCGCTGTCGTGGCAGCCGGAGTCGCTGTCGTGGCAGCCGGAGTCGCTGTCGTGGCAGCCGGAGTCGCTGTCGTGGCAGCCGGAGTCGCTGTCGTGGCAGCCGGAGTCGCTGTCGTGGCAGCCGGAGTCGCTGTCGTGGCAGCAGGAGTCGCTGTCGTGGCAGCAGGAGTCGCTGTCGTGGCAGCAGGAGTCGCTGTCGTGGCAGCAGGAGTCGCTGTCGTGGCAGCCGGAGTCGCTGTCGTGGCAGCCGGTGCTGGTGCGAGAACCAGTCGTGGTGCAGGTGCTGGTGCGAGAACCAGTCGTGGTGCAGGTACTGGTGCGAGAACCAGTCGTGGTGCAGGTACTGGTGCGAGAACCAGTCGTGGTGCAGGTACTGGTGCGAGAACCAGTCGTGGTGCAGGTACTGGTGCGGGGACCAGTCGTGGTGCAGGTACTGGTGCGGGGACCAGTCGTGGTGCAGGTACTGGTGCGGGGACCAGCCGTGGAGCAGGTACTGGTGCGGGAACCAGCCGAGGTGCAGGTACTGGTGCGGGAACCAGCCGAGGTGCAGGTACTGGTGTGGGAACCAGCCGAGGTGCAGGTACTGGTGTGAGAACCAGTCGAGGTGCAGGTGGCCTAGCTGGCGGTTGCGGCTTAGCAGGCCGAAAAACCGGTGGTGGCGGCCGGGCAGGAGGTTGTGGCTTAGCCCGCCGAAGGACAGGTGGCGGTGGCCGAGCAGGAGGTTGCGGCTTAGCACGCCGTTGTGCCACCCCACTCGCACAGCTCCCAGTACTAGCCCCCCCCTCAAAAAGCGGATCCCAGACGCGTTCCTTGCGGATTGGAACCGTCTTCAAGGGTGGGTGGAGGGTGGTCTGGGGGAGGGCAGAATCCTCTCCTCTAAATTGTCCAAAATGTCTATTGTCACCCCCCACTTGAGACTGGGACTGACTAGATTTAGTCCTTAAAAAAATGTCCTGATAATGTTTTATTGCAGAATTAAAGTCACTTGAAAATGGCTGGCAGGAAGAATTGACATAATGTCTAAAAAAGTCTCTGTCTATGACGTCATCCAAAATGGACGGGACAACGTCATCAAGCGGCGTGTCATCAGGGGGTGCCGACGGAATGACGTCATAGCTGCAGTCCCAGTGATTGACAGGCCAGTCATAACAGTCTTCGGTAAGGTAGTTGATGGGATTAACAGACCTTTGAAGAGGGAAATCTTGGGCTGAATGTAGCTTGCTGTGTACCGGCGGAGGAGTCTGTGGGAGTGGCGCGTCTTTGCAGCGAAGTGAAGACCTCGTTGGCGGCTTCCGTCTTCGCTGACGCGTCCGGTGGTGCGGAGGTGTGGCGATGTCCTCGGGCCAAACGGAGTGGATTGGGACCAACCTTCCGTTAGGACCCCATATCAGGTCCTGGCGCTCCGAAGGGGAATAGCGGAGAGTCTCCGCCTCCATCGCTCGCAACACCATCCACGCACCTTCGTCCCTCTCCTCCGACATGCTCGCTGCGAGAGAACTTCTTCTTGCTGGCTTCCTACTGTAACGACCGGGTCGCATCGTGGTACGAGGTGTTCTCCCAAGGATGCAGACGGGCTCGGACACAGCTTGCAGGTAGGAAAAATGATTTATTGAAGAACTAAATCAGACAGGAAAAAACAAAACGACTAGCGTGGGAGCTAGCAAGCAAAATAATGTAGCATGAGAGCTAGCAGGAAACAAAGTGGTCGTAACTTGTTGCATGAAAGCAAATTAGGAAGCCAGGCAGAGTGCTGCCCGGGTGAAGACTAAATAGCCCTCTGATTAGCGCTCGGGCAACAGGTGCGCGTCCCGAAACGCTAACCAGAGGCAGGTGAGCAAAATCTGCCGTCATGGCAACAGAAACAAAACACACGTGACACTAAACTGTAAACAAACGGTGATCCGAGCAGCGGATCCTAACAGAATTATTGCCTTCTATGAAGATTTTATGTATTAAGGTCCTTAACTACTAAAGGTTTCCATACTTAAAAACACATGCAAACTTGATAGCGCACACAATGCTAATCTACTCAATGAGCGCAATCCCTTTAACGTGTCTGTTTTCATGTAGAACGCCCACATTAATGGGAGGATAAGATGCAAATATCTCTTGGCCTTCACATTGTGATATATCAAGACTAAAAGTATTTTGTGTCTATATCTCGCATGTCTAAAAAGTCAGTGCAAACTGGCACAGTTACGCACAAAAAGAAGGTAATCGCAGACAATGGAGAGAGAGAATATTCCTTGTGTGCATGTCAACATACTTGGACTGTCAGAAAAAAAAAATATCAGACATATTGTTTGTTCAGCAACGACGTTTTATAATGTTATAGCTGCTAGATGACTTAAGGGGCCAATTAAAACAAATTGAATTTATTTGTTCTGGTGACAGCTGGTGGTTTTTTTTAATGAGTTATTTCATTTAGGGGGATGTACAGTATTATCATAATCTCCTGTATTAAAAAAACGTCTTGCAATATGCATTTTCTTGCGAATGGATAATTCCAAATGCAGCATCACAACACTGCAGCGCCTGTCAGTGTGCTAAAAGCAGGTTTTCTTGTCTAGATTACACTTCAATATAGCCCAAAAGGTGATACATATTATATTTGCATGCTGCAAGTCAACAGGGGTTAGCAAAGTGTGCCTCACAACACAAAAGTCCTCGGTTCGATCCTGGGCTCGGGATCTTTCTGTGTGGCGTTTGCATGTTCTCCCCGTGACTGCGTGGGTACCCTCCGGGTATTCTGGCTTCCTCCCACCTCCAAAGACATGCACCTGGGGATAGGTTGATTGGCAACACTAAGTTGGCCCTAGTGTGTGAATGTGAGTTTGAATGTTGTCTGTCTATCTGTGTTGGCCCTGCGATGAGGTGGTGACCTGTCCAGGGTGTACTCCGCCTTCTGCCCAGCTGAGATAGGCTCCAGCACATCCCGCGACCACCGTAAGGGACAAGCGGTAGAAAATGGATGGAAAATGGATGGAAGTCAACAACATTGAATTGGAAGTGAATGAGTGTCACCATGGTAACAGCTGTTATACATGCAAACATATCATTTAAGTAGGGCGGTTTGCACCACTTATTATCAATTCCACACACTGAGTAGATTACCCACTAATAGTACATGCAACTTTATAGTTTGTACACACACTTGTTATTTGGATCAAAGTAGATCAGAATCAGAATCTGCTTTATTGGCCAGGTATGTTAAACACAAAAGTAATTTGACTCGATAGAATGTGCTCTCTTGGTCAATGTAATGTAGATCAGGCTGTATGTGTATAATAAGTATATTTATGTGACCATCTGCTTGTTAAAATCGAATTGTGTCTGTAGTTGAAAGTTTTCCGATGCGAAATACTCCCTTTTTGGTTCTAGGGTTATCATCACATTTTGTTGTCACAAAAAAATCCCTTCTGAAAAAGTACAACAGTAGTTAAACAGACACCTCACAAGATATCCTGACATCTCATGTGATGATGGTTTGAAGTTGCATGATCCAAAATTCCGTCTGGATTTTAAACCATAAATATTTAAGGATTTTTACCTTTTGCCATTTAACTCCAAAGTATGAGTAAAATTCTGAGAGAACGTCCTTCTTAATGAGTCTTTATTATATATTCTGATGTATCATTCTAAAACAAGTACTGTATTGACAACACACAGTACATAGAGGTGACAGGCAAATGTTACAAATAAATTGCAGAGAGGTGATGCTGGTTGTGTACATGACACAGCTATGGAGACATACATTAGAGCAGAAAGTTGTCGCCCGACAATCTTGTTGCCCTTTGTTGAGGTAAGGCAATGCTGACTTCATATGAAGTAGAAAATAGGAGTAATATAGCTTGTGTTGATTTGGTGAAAAATCTCACCTTCATATGTGATCATCCACAGAGACACAAACCAGGGGGAAGGACATGTTTAGTCATTTGATAAGGGAAGCTGCCTTTCTGATTTTTCGCATGTAATTCCCTGCATGTTCCTTTTTTTGGACATCTTTGAATATTTCAAAGGAGGCGCATTCTTCAACACTTCTACCAAGTTATGTTGTCTTTCTTTTCTATGGATCAAAGGCTCCGTTTACACTGGACACCAAATCTGATTTTTTTGCCCTCAAGTGACACTGATTTTTGCCATTCTAAACACTCCAAAGTGCTTCAAATCTGATATTTTCACATCAGATTTGGGCCACATTAGAAGATAGTTAGAATCCTGCCTATTTCCTCTACACAACAGCCACAAGCTGATCTGTAGTGTTTAATGTTTTCTTGTGTATTACAACCTTCCTTTTTCATTCGGTCAACTTTCTTTGTTTTCACTTTATCGAACTGCGCATGCAAGTGACGTTAAAGCCACATTGTGGCCACATCGGGGCCTGAGCATATTTATACTGGAGTCTGACAAAGATCAAATTTTACTTGTAAACGGTCAGCTGGAAAAAATCGGATTTCGAATAAATCAGATTTGGTCCACTTTGGCCTGCCATGTAAACAGCGTCCAAGTTTTCCTCACAACAGTGCTTCTTGTCTCCGTCCATTCACCCTTTCATAGAAAATGCAGGATCCCTGCAGGGTTTTTAAAAGCATGTATTGAAGCCTGAATTCTGCTGTAAATTAGAGCAGGACATCTCCCCTGGAGGTTTATAGTGGCCATTTATATTCATGATAGAGTGTTGCTCTCATTCTATTGCACCTGAGTTGCGGTTTGCTATGTGTCACATGCAGGCCCTTCAGTAAGGAAGCAGCTGAGGTGAGACAGAGACACTTTCTGAAACGAATGGCAAAGTCAGGAGCCTGGACCCAAGGGAGACATTCCTTTCACGTGGTCGGGGGCTGTCACGAGGACACAACTGCTCCTTTAGGTGTCATGGCGACGTTTTCTCCTGGCTTTGTGCGCATACAGGAAGTACATAGTGTGTCCGGTGGTGATGAAGAGCACAGAAATGAGAACTAGGATGCCAAAATGCTGTGGCTGTGGAGCAGAGATGACCATTATGAAGTGGAGCAGGTCCATCAGGTAATTCATTGAGCTCTGCACCCCGTTTACAACACCTCGCTCGGACTCACAGATGGTCTCCTGTAAAAGCTGTGTGACTGTCAGGTCGAAGGACCACAGACCTGAAAATACAATAGTTGACTTTGAGTTTTGATTACCAACAATTCATACTTGGTCATATCAGAATATATGTGTGTTATTGGTAAAATGGGTAAACATTTTTGTTTTGCTCAAAAGCATTACATTTGTGCAAGCAGGGTACAGTATACTGTATTATTTATTTTAAACTATTTTGAACTAGAACTGTAATTACTTCAGGACCCAAACTAACTAAAATGCATCATTTATTATTAAAACATTGACATAAACACAGACATATCATTATGGGCTAATTTGGCAGGGCCGCCCCAGGGTAACTCGGGGCCCTAACCAGAATTATATTTGGAACCCCCTCAATTAGAAATTTATGTCACTCTTTTTTATCTATATACAACACTTTATATTTTATTGATCGAACTTGAATTTAATTAAATGCATGTTTTTACTAAAAAAGTTCATTGGGAAAAAATGTTTAATAAGTGGAAAATAACAGTTTTAACATCATTAAAACGTTTGTCCCTTTTGGTGCTGGAGCCTATCCCAGCTGCACTCAGGCAGAGAGGACAGGGTACACCCTGGACAAGTTGCCACCTCATCACAGGGCCAACACAGATAGACAGACAACATTCACACTCACATTCACACACTAGGGACCATTTAGTGTTGCCAATCAACCTAACCCCAGGTGCATGTCTTTGGAGGTGGGAGGAAGCCAGAGTACCCGGGGAGAACCCACGCAGTCATGGGGAGAGCATGCAAACATACAATGGTTTAATTCTCCCAAATCTGCTTCAATCAGAATTTAATTGCAGTACCATTATATTTTGTGACAAGCACCAACAGTGTGTGCAAAGGGAACCAGTGTGCCAGCATTGGGAATGTTGTCATCATATTCTGATCAGTGACGAAGCAGGAAAGGGCGAGAAATACGTACTCTGTCATTTATTTATATGCGATTCTTTACGCACAAAGGAGCCCAACACAGATCGCGGGCCCTATGCACAGCACATGATCTGTGTTGAGGGACGGCCGGCCATTAATCAGCGGTACAGGGTTGTCCATGACATCAAACCATCCAGCTCAAAGTTAAGTTCATTTTATTTATTTTTTTTCAGCATATTCCTAAAAACAGCAGAGAACTTCTGTCATATCCCCCTGAGAACCAGTGTCCTCTGCAGTGGATATTTGTGATCATAACAGGGCTGTTTGTCCACTGCAGAGGATGCTGGTTATCAGACATACATATTGAGATAATACGATTTTTATCTAGCGTCAACATAGTGCTGCTGTTTTTCTTTATGACTTCATATATGAAGTAACACTGTCATATATGACAGTGTTACGAATTTGGTAAAGTAAAAGTCTTAAGAGGAGGTTAAGTCTGTCTTCCTGTACTGCGCTCTCCAAAAATGGAACTTTGAGAACAATTTAGTAGAAAAACCCTGCAGTAAGGTAAATATTCCAGACTATTTGGTTGTGCATGTCCACTCACCAATGCGTGCTGTGATCACACCCAAGAACAACAGGATAATGGAGATGTAAGACTCGGGAGCACTACCAGATGGCACGTTGTCAAAAAGCACTGTGTTGTTCGTCCAGTGGATGGAGGAGCGGTCAGGTAGAAGTGGCTGATTACTGCCTCCCCTCAGAGGATAAGTGTGTTTTTGTCTTTGGCTCGCCATCCCTCCAAGCTCGGAGGAAGAGTTTGAGGTAAAGTAGGGAATCAGCAAGCTAAGATCCATGGGGCTGCCTGGGGCAAACACGGAGCACACGCACAGTAGCAAGCAGCCCAGGTGGAGGCAGCTGGAAATGATGCCGGTGTTGACCAGACCGTAATTCTTCCTCAGTCTTGTAAACATGACAGTGCCCATCAACCCCGTGATGGCCGATACACCCATCAGTAAACTGAGGAGGGAGCCGCTTATGCCCTGAGTGTAGGCGTAGCCTGTGGTGATGCAATCAAAACCTAGCACTGTTGTGTAGAGGAAAGCCAGACCCATTCCTGCCAGGAACACAGGCTGATGATAGTAGGCTTTCCATCCGTCTCTGCATGTGCTCACCAGCCAGCGAAACCTTCGGAAGCACAGGGGCAGGTAGGTGATTTCTTTTAGGTTTAGACTGGCATCGCTGTTGCCTTCTGCCAGAGTCTCAACAACTTCTCCTTCCCCTGAGGAGAAATAAGGGACTGTCATTCATTATGAAAGTATAGTGTTGTATATTGCATACTGATGATGACATCAAAACAGTTACTACTTGCACAGACCTACAAACATGAGTAAAATGTGTAATATGCAGACAAGACTACTAAATGTGGGTTTAAAATTTAAGTCCACTAGATGCACAACCTGTGTAGTAAATGTACACTTGGCTAGCGTATTTACCAGCACAGACAAATTACAGAAGTACTTCAATTTACAAGAAATTTTAGATACGAGCTGTCTCTTGGCTTATTGTTATGCTTTAAATTGAAAGCCATAATTTGAGTTACGAACCTAACCCGCCACCAATTGAAGTAGTATTTGTCACAGATAGGTGCCGTTTGGGTAATAATGAGTTCATATATTTTTATACGTTGCTGTGCCAGCTTTGTTTACACAAGAAACAAACATACATTATGATTAGACAGTTGATGTACATTTCACTTGTTGTCAACTCTAACGTCTCCGCCCGTGTGAAACAAAAACAGCTATTTCCTATTGTTATACGACAGACAAGCAACCCATAGGAGACGCGTTCAAAAGGATGCTCTCCAAGGTAAATGCGGAAAATTATTATTATATTATTTTATAAAACTACTACAGTTGTTTTTAGTACAGTATTCAAAGAATATTTTCTGCCTGAAATTAATTTTGATTTTTAAGAACTATTGTATGTTTCATATTAAAATGGTAATGTTCTAGAAGTGCCATGCACAAATTAAATTGATTTCAAAGCATTTCGGTTTTTGATTTGAGATACAAGTGTTTTGAGTTACAAGCTCTGTTGTGGAACACAATGGGCTAGTAAATTGAGGTACCGTTGTAACAGCGCCATGGTCCACAATTTCTTGCTGCAATCAAACCAAAACAACGCTACAGTGTTAAGCCTGTATTATGCTACAGTCTCCCTACATCTTGCATCTTCTCCTACAAACTCCCCGGTGACTTGATCGGTCAGCTGTTTTCACAACATAATTTATTGACTGTAGTGGTTCTCTACTCCCATGCATTGCTACAAACTGGTAGATTTAAAGTGAACTCCTGCTTGCATACCTTGTGATCCTCTCCTTCCCATTCCTTGCAGGCTGGCCTGATCCAGCTCCACCACTGGCGGTTTGATTGAAAGAGCAGGAACGATGCGGTACACCCGGGACAAGAAGAAGAACTCCACTATGAGAGACACAAGGTTCCATCCCAGGATGAAACCACATCCAACTACATTGGAGGCCAGGGTCATGACCTGCCCCACCACTAGCGGGGCCAGGATGTTAGTCACCTGATCTATCCGCCTCATCGTGGCATTCATTCCTTTTGTCAGGATCACAGAGGCCCAGGTTAATGCTTTGCGCATAACGTGGCCATTAACGGAGAGCCGGTCCTCTTACCAGCTAGGTGGCCCCGGTTGTAGCCAGTGATGACTACGATCCAGTCCCGCTGGATGGCAATTGTCAGCGCTGTGCTTGCCAGGTTTGCCACATCTGCCAGGACGATCACCACCGTATAACAAACCACCTTGCGTAAGTTTTGCGATGCAACATGTTATTAAGGAAGCACAAAAGAGTAGCCACATAGCTCACAGCACAGAGGGAATAATCACAGCTATTATCCTATCTTATCGTTGAGATACAGAAGAAAATGTTGCGTAGTCTACTCACAGTCAGCCAGCCATCCCAGATCTGCTCAATCCTTTGTTTGTATGAGAACACCAACATGAGCACAATGCTACATACTGTCACTGAGATGTTCTGGATGAAAAGAGATGCATGTGCCACTGAAAAAGATGGGGGAAAAAAAGACTTGGTGTACTGATGATATTTTCCTTTGCAAAACCTAACCCAGATCTCAGTGTCTGTGAGCCTCATGCCTTGCTGCTTGTCAGTCTAGAAATCAAATCAGGAACGGATTTATACTTGAGACGCCGGGGGGAAATGCAATTTACCACATGGTGGGATCGCAAACCAGCATGTGTCCCGGCCCCAGGATTGAGATTCACTGATTTATATCCTGCACGTCTAACAGAGTAATGTATGCTAAAGTCTGCAGGTGGCTGTGAAATTGCCACGCATACCTTTATTCCGGGGATTGCGGTCAACCCAGTCTCCAATCAAAGCTCCGAGCAGGAGGACAGAGCCAGCCACCACCAGGCCAAAGACGGCGGTCAGCAGCAAGTTACGTCCATACAGCTCAATCAGGAACACGGAGATGGCAAAATGCCACATTCGGTCACCCTGGATAAACACATAGAAGGACGTTGTAATGTAAATAGTCACTGAACGCAACAAAAAGGACATATTATTCTGCCTGAAGTTATAGTCCAGGACTAGGTTTTACTATGTTGACCTGGATATAAGACATTTTTCCTGAGAAACGGTGTCTTGAATGGGTTAGATGAGGGGTTGGCAACCTTTACTATCAAAAGAGCCATTTTTAAAATGTTATAGGCAAAGGAGTATTTTTTATATGCACATGCAGAATTAAACTCTATATTTCTATAAATATTTTAGTTGTAGGAACGTATTCATTAGGAATGTGAATCTTACATCAACTTCCGATTCCGATTATTGGGGTGACGATTCGAATCAAACACGATTCTTGATTCAACACAATTCTCGATTAAAACCGATTTTCACAATATATATATATTTTTTTTATATGAAAATTATATTAAAAACTTTTTTGTTACAGGCTACAAAATTACAATTTATTACACCACTAATTAAGGACCAAATGAAATATAACATAAGTTATACGAGACTGCAATTATCTTCCGATACTCCAAAATAAAAACAGCTAAACACAAATAATAAATAAATGTTGTATAAAGAGTCATAGATTATCCCACAAACCCTGAAAGTTCATAAAAAGACAGTGAGAGGTTTATGAATTTCTACTTTTTTCCACACTTTGAACCCTGCGGCTTATAAAACGGTGCAGCTAATTTAGAGATTTTTCTTTGCTATCGGCCATGTTTTGTATTCAACAAATAGTTTTCATAGTACACCCACAGAGACACTAAAAAGGTGTGTTATTGTTTGTGGTATAGCGCCACCTATTAGACATGGGTTGAAAATGTACTTCGTGTTTCGTTCCTTGAACCAGCATTATCCCTCCTCAGCGTTTCTGCTCGAAAGGATTCTTCATTCATCACTCCAAGCAATGTTTATAAGTTTTACAATATGACTAATATAATTCATACTTAGTAAACCGTCCCATATGTGATGTCTGTAGGAGTGTTTTTATATATCACATATCGTAATGTTATCAAGCTAGCGTTGTTAGCATTAAAGAATATGCTAACACGTTTACAAGTGTCTGGTAGTATCATCGTTCTTTTTGTATTGTTTCGGTTTCGTGAATCCCAAAACGTCACTGTGGAGTTGCTGAGTCTGTTTAGCTGATTGGAGAGCTAGCTTCCGTGGCTAGAGGGTCCATGATGCTGACTTATTTTTTGTTTGATCAGCCGTTTTACTGCCGTGTGACAGGCACCATTTGTATATATACACATATACATTCTAATTGATTTAAAAAAAAAAAAATCTATTTAGGAACGGAATGAGTAAGATTTGCGATTCTGATATGAATCACTTTTATTTTTTTCAGCACCCCTAGTGGTGTTATTTCACTTAGGGTTTGCGTACTCAAGAAGCTGACGTCTTTCTCTGACGTCTCAATTACGACACTCACACCCTCTCTTTTCTTTGCCTTCCTTACGTTCATCCAATCACCAACCAGGACACATTCATGGCCTCATTGGCAAGAGAAAATTATATAACTATTTTAGAAACTTCTCCCCAAAGGAGTGTATCGGATGCCGGCTGGGGAAGTTGTGCAGCAGTATGATGGTGAACATCACTCCCTGACGCCTTAAGAGTCATCAGTCAATGAGCTGACAGCTCAGATTTTTGGCTTCTTGCCTACAACGCTATCGTCTCACAATCTGCTAAAGCCAGAAAGAAAGGCAGAATGCTTTTTAAGGACCCTCTGCAAAAATGTGAGTCTCCCACAAGGTTTTTGAACTGAACCAGCCCAAATAATGAAAAAGAGAGCACTTAAAATGGAATCTTGAGGAACACCAGTAATATAATTAAGAAGTTGAACAAATGACTACTGACTCCATGTGAAGTAAACGAGCTACTGCAACACATTAGTTACATAAATCACATTACAAAAAAAAATGTATACTGCCAAAAAGAAGAGGACTTAAAGGGTTGCCTTGAGGAAGTTTAGAACCGAGTGTTCTACCTCTGTTTGTTAGCAAGGTTAAAGGCCTACTGAAATGAAATGTTCTTATTTAAACGGGGATAGCAGGTCCATTCTATGTGTCATACTTGATCATTTCGCGATATTGCCATATTTTTGCTGAAAGGATTTAGTAGAGAACATCGATGATAAAGTTCGCAACTTTTGGTCGCTGATAAAAAAGCCTTGCCTGTACCGGAAATGGCGTGACGTCACAGGTTGTGGAGCGCCTCACATCTGCACATTGTTTACACTCATGGCCACCAGCAGCGAGAGCGATTCGGACCGAGAAAGCGACGATTACCCCATTAATTTGAGCTAGGATGAAAGATTTGTGGATGAGGAAAGTGAGAGTGACGAATTAGAGTGCAGTGGAAGCGATTCAGATAGGGAAGATGCTGTGAGAGGCGGGTGGGACCTGATATTCAGCTGGGAATGACTAAAACAGTAAATAAACACAAGACATATATATACTCTATTAGCCACAACACAACCAGGCTTATATTTAATATGTCACAAATTAATCCGCATAACAAACACCTCCCCCCTCCCGGCCATATAACCCACCAATACAACTCAAACACCCGCACAACACACCCAATCTGAACTCGGCGGCCAGAATAGTGTCATTCTTGAGCCGGATTTGGCCCCCGAGTTGCCAGTTTAATAACACTGCTTTGGGGCCATTGTAGTTCAATGATTTAGATTATAATGTAAGAAACAAAAGAATAGAAATTGTTCCTCACAGTAGTGCCAAATTGTACTTCATCATCACGTCTTCCTTCCTTCCTTGGGTGTGTGAGTGTGGCTGCGTGTGTGTTTGAGTGTGTGTGTAGTTGAGTGCGCGTGTGCATGCATGCATGTGTGTGTGTGTGTGTGTGTGTGTGTGTGTGTGTGTGTGTGTGTGTGTGTGTGTGTGTGTGTGTGTGTGTGTGTGTGTGTGTGTGTGTGTGTGTGTGTGTGTGTGTGTGTGTGTGTGTGTGTGTGTGTGTGTGTGTGTGTGTGTGTGTGTGTGTGTGTGTGTGTGTGCGCGTAGGAGATGATGCTTACCCACATTGACAACGCTCCACTAACATAGATGAGGAACTTGGGACCCTTGAGGTAGATAAGCGCTGAACCTTACAGGAATTGCATAGAAAAGGAATGGCGGCTTTTCAGATATGATGCAACATGTTGTTTGTGTTGATAGGTAAGCTCACCTGGTATACTCCTGGCTTTTTTGGCTCTGGCATTCCTGATGTGGTCAGGTTCGAACTCGACCACAACGCCGCCACACTGGGAGGACTCTGCTCGCTGGGACATTGCCTAGGACAGATGGTGCGCTACTTTTTTCCTATTGTAGAAACAAATTGAGTTAAAAGCATAATAAAAAAAGGGAAAAAAATCTTCACTATGTTAGATAAAATAGCATTAGCATGTCTGTAGGACACATGCAGCCTTCGTGTGATGATGACGAAAACCAAAAAGTTGGCTGTCTCACCTTTTTTTTTCCGGTGCTCCGCTCAATCCTCGCTGCTGTTTCTTGATGATGTATGTTGTGCCATGAATCCTACATTGGGAAGCTCGTCTTTCCTGAGAGCTGGAATTCAAACTGTAGTATTCTGAAAGGCTAAATAACATCACAGTGCTCAAGTGCACCATTGTATGAAAGTGCCAGAAAAGCAGAACAGGCAGCGGGACAACAAAGGCAGCCAGCATTTTCCACAGCACGTGACCCCGCGAGAGGACAATGTCACCGTCCATCCTCTCCACACAAAAAAAGGCACCGAGTAAAAAGAGACACACATGCGCATGTTGGATAAGTACATCCAGCAGGGATGATCCATATTCTACCTGGTGACAGGTTACATAATAAGTGTGTTTTATTGCACTCAATAAGAAGATAGTTACACCACTTCAGTGATGAGTGTGGCTGACACACTGATGCATGATGTGTTCCCATGATGCAACAGGCCATGATACATTACATGTTGATGCAGACATGCTTGCTGGTGCTCTGATTGCAAACGCACACAGAGCTCGTCCATCATTTTGCCTCATTTGCAAAACATAGGAAATACATGTTGTAAGCAGTACTTTATTGACCTTGAAGTTACATTGAGATAACAAATCATATGTATTGTATAAACCAGGGGTGTCCAAAGTGCGGCCCGGGGGCCATTTGCGGCCCGCAGCTAATTGTTTACCGGCCTGCCACACATTCTGCAAAAATTGCGAAATTGATAATATTGTAAAAATTAAAAAAAAAACATTTAAAATAAGTGGAATGAGGTGAAATCTAAGAAGAAAAAGTTGCAATGTTGACACAAAGCTGCCATGCAGGCTGTTTTTCTTCTTTTGTGTTTATTTTTCTTTTTTTTGCCATTGCTAAAAAAAAAAAAGACTAAAAATCTATGTTATAATGAATTATTACTTGAAAAAAATCACTTTAAAATGTTTTATGTGGAAAAAATATTGCATATATTGTGTGGTTGCCATATAAAAACATCAAAGTTTTATTTGACAAAAGAGCATAAAACAAACAAATTAGTAGTTCAAACGTAAAATCGACCGATATATCTGAAGTTGATCTCATAATTTAAGTGTTAAAAGTAAAAAAAAAACTAATAAAAATGTATCACTTTATGAGTGGGGGACCTTTTGGATCCCAAATATATTTAGTAGGATTTTCTTTAACTTTTCACTGTAATTACTCAAAAATATTAAAGACTTAAAATCAATGGTGTCCTGCATTATTGATCTTTTAAGGCTCTAAATACTAAATACTGCATATTTCAGTTTTACTATAAAAAACAAAGTTGTCTTTGACAGAAATCTTTTTTTTTTTTACTTTATATCAACCTCAAGTTGATACAGAGATTTACTGTAAGCATTAAATTAAAAAAAATAATAATAATTTGACTTATTTTTAACAGTTTATTGACTTAGACCCTTTATAGTCCCCGGGAGCCCTAAAGGTAAAAAAAAATCCATATATTTTTTAAGGTTTGAAAATGAAAAATATCAAAATGGCCCCCGCATGCTTAAATTTTTCCGTGTACGGCCCTCAGTGGAAAAAGTTTGGATACCCCTGGTATAAACAGTGGCTTTCGGTATATTTCCAAATCAGCATTATCATCAAAAATGTTTTTCTATTTTTAGGAAATGTCACCCAGAGTGGGCAGCACAGTGGTACAGGGGTTAGTGTGTGTACTTCACAATACGAAGGTCCTGGGTTCGATCCCCGGTCTCTGGGTCTTTCTGTGTGGAGTTTGCATGTTCTCCCCGTGACGGCGTGGGTTCCCTCCGGGTACTCCAGCTTCCTCCCACCGCCAAAGACATGCACCTGGGGATAGGTTGATTTTCAACACTAAATTGGCCCTAGTGTGTGAATGTGAGTGTGAATGTTGTCTGTCTATCTGTGTTGGCCCTGTGATGAGGTGGCGACTTGTCCAGGGTGTACCCCGCCTTCCGCCCAAACGCAGCTGAGATAGGCTCCAGCGCCCCCCGTGACCCCAAAAGGGACAAGCGGTAGAAAATGGATAGATGGATGGATGGATGGTCACCCAGAGTGTGTTTTTGCTCCAAAAATAGGCTTAATCATAATTTACAAATATGTGGTACTAAAACATGAAATGTCACCACAACCCAGGCTTTAAAAGTGCTATTTGCAACTTGCTTACAGTTACATAAAAAAAAAAAAAAAAGGCCTTAAAAAAACATCCAAACACCTCCATTAGGGTTTTATATACATGATGTAAGTATATATGTAATGTAGTAACAGGCTTATTTAAAATAACAATTAATATTTACATATTTAGATCATTTTAAGCATACGCAGCACATTAATTTCAAAAACGCATCATGATGTTTGCTTATTTTTTTCTTCATCACTGATTATTACTCACTGCAGACTTTATGAGACAACAAACATAATACAACATCATTGTCATGATCCGTTACCCGGATCATGGCATGATTTATGTTGGTAATGTTTCTGTTTTAGTCTCTTTCCTGGGTGCACCCTCTTTCCCTGTTTACTGTTGGTTTCCATGGGTACTGATTCTCCTCACCTGTCTTAGTTTGGCAATTAGTGTTCCCAGGTGTTTTGGTTAATCACTCCCCTTTATAGTTTCCTGTAACCCAGCAGTAGTTGCTGGGTCAATGTTTGCAATAGGCATCATTTACGTTCCCCTGGTTTTCTCCTCGCTCTTGAGATTATTCTGCCCTCAGGCATTCCCCTATTTTCACCCATGGTGACATTTTGGTTTTTGTTTAGCTCCACGCTTGCTAGCGTCCTCTGTTTTGTATTTTTGATCCCGTCTTAAAATAATTAAAATATACCTTAATCTTACCTGTACGCCGCTCCTGCTTGTTTTCTGCCTTGGAGGGAACACGACAATCGCAGCCATGCGTCGAAGACGTAACAATCCCTTACTGTACAATGTCTGCTGCCATTAGGATGCCGACTGCTGGGCTGTTCATATATTCCCATTTAGATGAAGAATGACTATAATCCTCATGAAGAAACAGGGTGGAGGGGAACAAGTGTCTTTTCTTGTCGTCCTCGCCATTTCCGGGTCCTAAATGGCTGTCAAAGTGTACCGACTTGTCCAAGTACGCCCTCAGCCATCTGCTTTTCAGGTGAGATGCATGATTTATGATCTTCAATAAATGTCTAGGGAGCAAGGAAACTAGGAAAAACCTTGGCAGTCGATCATGTCAAAATTGTACACAAGCTTGTTATCACAGCGCCATTATAAATAGTTTGCCTGCGTTAGCGCTTACAATAACAAATTCACTAATACTTGGTTAATATTCAAGTTACAAAATCTAAATAGAGTATTTTTTTTAATAGGTTTATAATTAATTCATGCAGTAGAAAATGCCGTATACAATTTGTGGGCTTCTCAATGTGACGTTAATACCAAACTGAGGTTACAAGTTGCCAATAATTTAACCCCCAGGGGACAAAAGCTGACTCTTTTGTTCTTTCAATATTTGTTGCTGTATTTTTGGACATAATTGTTGTTGTGTTCCTTCATTATTTATTGTTTTTTAAGTTGAATTTCAAAATTTCAATCTGGTGTATGATACAATGGCAGTTATTCCCCAATACCCTAAAGCCAAACAGGACATACAATAAGTATTTTTCAAAGGACATGGAATATTTGATTATTATATTTTTGTATTTGTTTCCCCATATCTCAAAATCAACTTCAGCCTGAAACAAAAATATCAAACATGTAATGTTCTTGTTATTATTTGAACCCTTTTGATCAAATTGTCACAGTTGTCAATTAGTATACATTTACATAACATAAGTTTGTTTTACTAGTTTAAAACTGTGAAATTATCTAATCAAAAGGCTTTTATAAGGGTCAAAATCATTTATTTATATATATATATATATATATATATATATATATATATATATATATATATATATATATATATATATATATATATATATATATATATATATATATATATATATATATATATATATAGAAATATATATATATATATAGAAATTTGAGCAAATAAAGTAAAAAAATCTAAATCAAAAATAATTTTACACCCATCAAAAACTTGACCCTTGATAAATGTCCCCAGAGGGTTAAGTGTGAATATTGGTGAATATCTATTTATACTCAGATAAGGTATGTGTGTATATATATATGTGTATATATATATATATATATATATATATATATATATATATATATATATATATATATATATATATATATATATATATATATATTCAAATTCGAATCGCTATTCTCACATTGTGCGATTCAGAATCGATTCTCATTTTTAAAAAATCTATTTATATATATATATATATATATATATATATATATATATATATATATATATATATATATATATATATATTTATTTATTTATTTTTATTTTTTTCATTTTTATTTATTTTATTTTTTTTAATTAATCAATCCAACGAAACAATACACAGCAATACCATAACAATGCAATCCAATTCCAAAGCCAAACCCGACCCAGCAACACTCAGAACTGCAATAAACAGAGCAATTGAGAGGAGACACAAACCAAAAGTAGTGAAACAAAAATGAATATTATCAACAGTATCAATATTACTCACAATTTCAACATAGCAGTGATTAAAAATCCCTTGTTGACATTATCATTAGACATTTATAAAAATAAAAATAAATTAACAATAGTGTCACAGTGGCTTACACACATCTCATAAGCTTGACAACACACTGTGTCCAATATTTTCACAAAGATAAAATAAGTCATATTTTTGGTTCATTTAATAGTTAAAACAAATTTACATTATTGCAATCAGTTGATAAAACATTGTCCTTTACAATTATAAAAGCTTTTTACAAAAATCTACTACTCTGCTTGCATGTCAACAGACTGGGGTAGATCCTGCTGAAATCCTATGTATTGAATGATTAGAGAATCGTTTTGAATCGGGAAAAAATCGTTTTTGAATCGAGAATCGTGTTGAATTAAAAAAAAAAATCGATTTTGAATCGAATCGTGACCCCAAGAAACGATATTGAATCAAATCGTGGGACACCCAAAGATTCATAGCCTTAATATATACATACGTTATCTAGATATATAATATATTTACATATATTTATATATATATATTTGCCACTGGGACAATATAATGCTGCTACTGCATTCCATTCAAAATGAGTGTGTTTGTAAGATCTTTACCCATACCGATGACATGTATTAACCATACATTTCTCAAATGCATTTATGGTAAGTGCTATTGACAGTTTAACAATATCAACACATTATTTAAACTAATTATGTATTCTCTTTTATTATATACAATTGCTTGAGCAAAACAAGATCAATAGTACACAATAGCTAAACAAACAAACAAACTGTTTACTACTCATTTAAATAGTTTGTTTTTTGCCCTTTAAGTATTCCCTGAGTTTGTAAATATCAACTAAAACAAAATATTTTGAGCAAATGAAAATGTCGACCTAATCACTCTCCTATGGATCATATACAGATACTACCTCTGATATTGACACCATCACTTTATAGATGGACCCGCCCTCCTCTTACATGGCGTTGTGTACTGACTGAGACCATGCTGAAACATCAGTTATTATATTATCATCTCTCTAACTCTTAACAGTTATTATATTATCATCTCTCTAACTCTTATTAATTTATTTGTTAATTTCACGTTAATATCTGCTTACTTTCTGTTGTAACATGATTTCATCTACATTATACAATGCACCTTTTTCTCGGTGTTGTTTAAAGCTAGCTGCTAAGCAAGCTTAGTTGTTAGCATGCCTGCTCCTGGCTTGCTCTCGGCGTGTAACATATTTATCCTCGTCCTCCAGTGATAATGGTACTTAATAACGATACTTATGATACTAAAAAAATGCAGTTTATTTGTAAAAAGAGTAGACACATATTTAGTTTCAAGCCGCTTGTCAGCCGGGTGGTTATATAAAAATACAGGATCTGCGTTTATGATCAGTATTAAAATGTATTAATCTCCAATGGCGATCACATACTTTTCCATGAAAATCAGCGATACTGATTGGTGGATAATTAATCGGCACATCTCTAGTGAAAACCCCTGCATTCCACTTTAAAAGCTATTTTAACATGCAGTACAATGAGTCTCTGGTTTTCATGTTTGGTGTTTCATATTCTGCACTGGTGTTGAGTTATTTTCATATTCTCTCTCTTTCTCTGCCTCAAAAATAATATTCATCTCTTGACTAATTAATGGGAAGGCTCTATCTTTCACATCATTTATTATTCAGTTGAATCACTAATTTGTACCATTCTGTAGGAACAAAAATGACCAGCATGATTTCGGTGAAGTGGCTTGTCCGTGCAATTAGATAGAAACAGTCATTTGAATAGAATTATCAATCAAAACCTGCTTCCTCGTGGAAAATGATGAATAATGTACAGCCTCTGTCCTCACTTTAACATATTGCCATAAAAAAAGCTCTCTAATTACAAATCATGCCCTGCTTCAGTCTCCCAAATACAGTAATATATATCTCCCAAAATGATGTTAAAAAATAAATAAAAATATACTAAGCATGACTTATTCATGAAGCACACAACCTACTTGTAAAATGCAATTTTGCAGAGAAGATTTTATCCTTGACTGTCAGTAAATGATGATGAATTATTAATGTGAAATCACTGCATTTCACTGAAATGATGAAATAACTAAAATAATATGTGAGGTTTATTGAGCCTATTACTCTGTCTCAACCTAAACTAACATAGAACATGTAAGTCAATTTTGTCAATACGAATAACATAAACAGCATTAACTGGTATGTTACTTTATATTCAAATACAACAAACAATGACAAAATGAAGTAGTCTTTTTTTGTGTGGTTGGAAATTGCAACTAATTTAGTGTATACATTATTTAAACTTCATGATGGGACAAGCGGTAGAAAATGGATGGATGGATGGATGGATGGATATCACAATACTGACCCCTGCTGGACACCTTACTGTACAACATTAAACTCTCTAATTTGACTTGCACACGTATTAAAAAAATAAATCCAGTATCCAATACGATGCTACAGATCTATCACGAAAAGCAAAGAATCAGACTTGAGGCTCATTTGTGCTGATTACTCATTTGAAGGTGAAGCTCTGACTTTTCTGTCCTCTTGGCCCTCACACACTTAAACAGAGCTATGACAGGAATAGCAAGGCTGGGGATTCCTGCCAGGATGAAGATGATCACATAAATCCAAGGTGGATAGGACTTCTCCTGCAGGGTTGGGAATTTCTCCTTGAAATAAATAACATGTTTGTTATTAGCAAATACCGTCTCCTAGTAAAATATGCAATGCGATCGTATACCGATTCAGGATCCCAGGCTTTGTAAGAAAGCTTTTCAGAAACTTTAGTGATGAAGTAAAAGATTACGATGAAGATCATGATGAGAGGACTGATGACTCTCCATGTTGCCTGCCAGAACATGTTGGGTTTGTGTCCAATCATGAACTCCACGTCATTGTTGAACCTGAGCACATAAACATTAATGGCAAAAAGTTGATTTTCTTATACTTGTTTCTCTAGCACAGTTATTCTCAATCTATGGTACTCGTACCACTGGTAGGCGTGCATGGGCTTCATCTAGTGCAGGGGTCGCATTGGGTTAAAAAAAAATTAGCCACAAAAAACATTCATGAAGTTTGGTTCTTTTATGAATTTATTAAGGGTCTACTGAAAATGTGACCACATTTGCTGGGTCAAAAGTATACATACACATACAGCAACATACATCATCATTTTTGGTGATGTAGAAAAGTGACAATCAAATCAAATTAACTTATGATTGACGACACCTGTTGACTTCTCTGAGCCCATTTAAATAGGGCTCATGTGATGCAGTCATTAGACTCGGTTACAAACGCGCCAATGGGAAAGTCAAAGGAACGTTGCACAAATCTGAAAAAATTTATCTTTGACTTGAACATGTCAGGAAAGTCACTTGGAGCCATTTCAAAGCAGCTTAAGGTCCCAAGAGCAACTGTGCAGGCAATTGTTCGTAAGTATAAAGTGCATGGCACAGTTTTGTCACTGCCACGATCAGGAAGAAAACTCAAGCTATCAACTGCTGCTGAGAGAAAATTGACCACGACTGTGTGTGTGTGTGTGTGTGTATATATATATATATATATATATATATATATATATATATATATATATATATATATATATATATATATATATATATATATATATATATATATATTCCTCACACACTAATTGACACTGCGGCGCAAGCGCGATGATGTCACGTTATCGATGGTAAAATGCATTTTAGACAATATAGATTTGCCTGAGCGGCTAGGAGACACCGAGAGTAACAAGCAGTAGAAAATAGATAAGAAAGGACAAATGTATTAAAAAAAACTTGAGACTTCCCGCGGGCCGTAGTTTGGGGAACCCTGATCTAAACTTTACCACTGCCTGGTATTTTTTCACATACTTTTATTGTAATATTTTCGGAATGTGTTTGTTCTATTTTTGGCCAAAGTAAGACAAAGAAAACAATCTGAAGTTGTCTTTATTTTTTTAGTTTCAATGCCATGATTTTAATAGTCCGGCCGGCGTGTGCACAGATTTCCCTCCGTGGGGCCCCTGAGCTCAAATGAGTTGGACACCCCTGATGTACAGTATTACAGTATATGTAACATCTGCAGCAAAAAATAGGGCAGCATAAAATAGATATTATAAACAAAGAGAGGTAGCTAACATAGAAGCGGTCGGACAAATAAAAAAATAAACCTTAAGACTTCCCGTATTTTGGATGCTGGTGGGCCGTAGTTTGGGGACCCCTGGTCTAGTGGTATGCCAAGAAATAGCTTAATAAAATATTCAAACACAGTGTTACTGTTCAAATTGTGTGTACTGTTACTGTGGCCAAAAATATTAAATATACAGTAACTGTTAAATAAAACATGTTTTTAATAAATATTTAGGCCCACTACACAACTGTATTTTAATGTTAGTCGTTATGGTGGTACTTGGTAAAAGAAATTAATAAAGTTTGACAACCACTGCTCTAGCACATCAATTGTTGTACTTAGCCAATAGCAAACCTATAGTATTATTGACTAGACTGTATATGACATGATAGAACACTGTAAACATTAATGACTGTTCACGTTACCAGAGGGCTATCCTTGTTAGATGTTTAGAAATAGTTTTGAATTAATTTGTCAATACTTTATAAATTGGGCTATAGATAAAGTAAAGGCCCCATTGGAAGCTTTATAGTGTCTATTTTTGGTATCAAGTATATGCATGAGTTAATGCAATAACTTTGACAGCTCTAACTACAACAAACTAATGCATTTAGTATGATTTTGTATAAAAAGTTAGTCATTTCACATCACCTGTCTATTCCGTAAATGTAGACCACGGAGAACATCTCGCAGAACCCAACGACCAGCAGTGGTATAGATCCACCATAGGTGTCAAAGAGAGAAAGCCAATAGTTCCCTGAGCCTTGGACAAAGATCAGGCCCACCAGACAGCACATCAAACATATCACACCTTAAAGGAAGGACACAAAATGTAGAACATATTTACCATTTCCAATATATTCATCAGAGTGTGCAAACACGTACCAGTAATGGCCTCCTTGGGCCACTTCTTGGGAAAAACCTTGAGGTCCTGCAGTGGAACCACAACTCCTTCTATGTTCCCAAACATAGACGACAGTCCGAGGCTAAAGAGCATAATGAAGAACAGGACCGACCACAGAGGGGAGAAGGGCATCTTGGTGATAGACTCAGTGAACACGATGAATGCCAAACCCGTTCCTTCAACTCCCTAAAAAAAAATGTAACACATCAATGAAGGCCTCACAGTATGTGCATTATTTATATATATATATATATATATATATATATATATATATATATATATATATATATATATATATATATATATATATATATATATATATATACACATATATATGATACATATATAAACATTAGGGCTGTGAATCTTTGGGTGTCCCATGATTCGATTCAATATCGATTTTTGGGGTCACGATTCGATTCAAAATCGATTTTTTTTTCAATTCAACACGATTCTCGATTCAAAAACGAATTTTTCGCGATTCAAAACGATTCTGTATTCATTCAATACATAGAATTTCAGCAGGATCTACCCCAGTCTGCTGACATGCAAGCAGACTAGTAGATTTTTGTAAAAAGCTTTTATAATTGTAAAGGACAATGTTTTATCAACACTCTAACCACAAGGCCACTGAGCAGGTTTTATAGACACAGACCTAATTCTGTCGGTTCTACTCTGTGTCGATTCCAGTAAAATTATACGGTGCAAATTTTTGATTCTTTTGATGCGTGTGACCTCAAGACGGGTTGCAGACTAAACATCGCTGAAACACTTGGCGGGTATACGCACGCTCAAGCAGCACTCAGAGCGGACCGCCTCGAGGTAATGTTACAATTTTTAAGACCAACAAAGCAAGTATGCCTGATAAAACACTCAATCATACAACAAGGCTCCACTTTTCGAAATGCTCTCGCGCAATGTTAATTGGGTTTTCCATAGACATTCTACTGATTAGCATTAGCGATTTTACATGGCGATTTTAACACCTCCAAATCTGGTGATTAAAATTAAAATTAAGATGCACGTTACGTTATGTAATAAGTACAATACTTACAGTATTAACGCTTTGTAGGGAGCAACACAAGACTAGATGCAACTTAATGGCCTGAATACAGCAACAGACCGTTGTTACTGCCTTCTAAAGTCATGGAATTGCAACTGCATGCAAAGTCTACAACAGCATTTACTGTAATATTTGCAAAAGAGACTCAGAAATGAAGAAAACAAGATATAACAACTAGTCAACTAGTCAGCACATTTTCATCAGCTCACAGTTAAAAAAAATGTTATTACTGAACAAATTAATATTTATTAACACATGAAAAACGTGAAAGATGTCCATCCCTTCTGAAACATGTACTGTATGTTGAATTATAAATACAGTTATTTATTGTTACTGTATGGCCAAACATTGCAAATAACAAACTAGTCTGTTTGCCCACACAAAATGTGCTCAAATAATCTCAGTGTTGTTGACTATTTATTGTATGGAATGTCATTATTCTTTATAGAATGTGTTTTGTTTTCACATTGTTGGGTGCTAAGAACGGGTTAATCTGTTAATTAATTTACATGATTTCTTATGGGAAGAATTGCTTTGGTTTTACGTACAGTTTGATTTTTGTTCCTTTAAGAACGGATTACAACCAAGAACTAAGGTATTATAAATGATAAATGGGTTATACTTGTATAGCGCTTTTCTACCTTCAAGGTACTCAAAGCGCTTTGACAGTTTTTCCACATTCACCCATTCACACACACATTCACACACTGATGGCGGGAGCTGCCATGCAAGGCGCTAACCAGCAGCCATCAGGAGCAAGGGTGAAGTGTCTCGCCCAAGGACACAACGGACGTGACTAGGATGGTAGAAGGTGGGGATTGAACCCCAGTAACCAGCAACACTCCGATTGCTGACACGGCCACTCTACCAACTTCTAACCTGACCAGGCTCCACTGTAGTCATTCTGAGAGATATGAAATGTTTACCTCACTACAGGAAAATATTATATTATGCACATTGAACCTACATACAAGCTGTGCTCTCTTAGAACAGAGTGATCGTTCAATACTCAGAGGAATACTAGACAAAAAGAAAGTGGAATGCAACAACGCCTTTTAGAAATAATAAATAATAATTTATCTTATTTGTTACGCACTTTTTATTTAAATAAGTCTTAAAGTGCTACAGTAAAAACTAGGGTTGTACGGTATACCGGTATTAGTATAGTACCGCAATACTAATGAATCATATTCGGTACTATACCGCCTCTGAAAAGTACCGGTCCACAGAAGTGTAGAACATGTTAAAAGAGAAAGTAAGCAGATATTAACAGTAAATGAACAAGTAGATTAATAATTCATTTTCTACCACTCGTCCTTATTAATTTTGACAAAATAATAGAATGGAAAATGACACAATATGTTACTGCATACGTCAGCAGCTAAATTAGGAGCCTTTGTTTGCTGACTTACTACTAAAAGACAAGTTGTCTTGTATGTTCACTATTTTATTTAAGGACACACTTGCAATAAGAAACATATGTTTAATGTACCGTAAGATTTTTTGTTCAAATAAAGGCAATAATGCAATTTTTTGTGAAAAAAAATGTGAGCACATTACACCAATTCTTAAATCCTTACATTGGCTCCCTGTACATCAGCGAATTGATTTCAAAATCCTCCTGCTCACATATAAATCACTACATGGTCTAGGGCCGAAGTATATCACTGATATGCTCCCACTATATAAGCCCTCTAGATCAGTGGTCCCCAACCATTTTGTACTTGCGGACCGGTCAATGCTTGAAAATTTGTCCCACGGACTGGGTGGGGGGGTATTAAAAAAAAAAATCTATATATTTTTTTTTGTCATAAAGAAATACAATCATGTGTGCTTACGGACTGTATCCCTGATGACTGTATTGATTTATATTGATATATAATGTATATATTGTGTTTTTTATGTTGATTTAATTAAAAAAAAAAAAAAAAAAGTATTTTTTTTATTTTTTATTTCTTGTGCGGCCGCGGCCCGGTACCAATCGGTCCACGGACCGGTACCGGGCCACGGACCGGTACCGGGCCACGGCCCGGTGGTTGGGGACCACTGCTCTAGATCACTAAGATCTTCGGAGACCAATCTGTTAGCGGTTCCCAGAGTAAACTCAAATCAAGGGAGCACATCATTCAGTCACTATGCAAAAAATAGCTGGAATAAACTTCCTGAAGATGTCAGACGTTCCCCAACTCTGACTACTTTTAAAACTAGACTGAAAACTTTTATGTTCACCTTAGCTTTCAGCTAAATCTTTTAACTTTTAACGTCCGCACTGTTTTTATTTTTATTGTCTGCATTTTAATTTTGCTTTTATTTTCTTTCATTTCACTTTGTTGTCTGTGAAGCACTTTGAGTCTGCCTTGTGTATGAAAAGCGCTATACAAATAAAGTTGCCTTGCCTTTATTTAAAAAAGTATCAAAATAATTTTGGTAGGCCTACTGGTACCAAAATATTGGTATCGGGACAACACTAGTACAAACCAATATTTAAAACAATAAAAGCTTGGCCATTAAAACAGATAACATACTATAAGAGTAAAACACTACTAGTGAAGCATAAAAACCATAAAACATGCAAAATGCAAAAACTTGGTCAAAATATTTCAGTGTGTGTATTGGTGAATTTTGAGCACATTCAACATAATAAATCAAACCATAATAATTTTGCTCACGATAACATGATATGAAGTTTTCATGTAAGTAATTACATCCCTACCTCACTGAGAAATGTATTTAGATCACAGCTGCTCAGGTCCAAGCCTTGAACAACACCAGGGTGAGTCGCATTGAAATGTTGTAACGCCTCCGTGTAGTTGTTGTCAGTGATGTGGCCCTCAGGAAGATCAAACGTATTCAGTAGTGTCAGGATGTTGCTGGAATGTAAAATGAAAATACATCAAGTGAAAAATGTGTCTGGTGTATAAAAGTGAGTGGGAATGTGACGTACCCAGCAAGGCAGCTGTCAAACCGTTGCGTGGCCCTGAAGCCAATGACGGTGTAGATGACCGTAGCAGCAAACACAGACGTCAGGCCGTTTATCATGGATATGATCACAGCGTCCTGTTCACAGTTGTTACTGGAAGCATAGCATTGATTCAAATGATGCACATGTGGCTCACATCGTACAGTAAGTCCTCACTTACTGTACAGAGTTGTAGCTGGAGAAGGAGATGAGGCCGCCAAAAGCCAAAGAGAAGGAGTAGAACACTTGAGCACCTGCGTTCATCCATGTTGCAGGTTTGGCCAGCTCTGACAGCTGCACAGTGGAAACATGTCATCATAAACATAAACTTTTTTTTGCAGCAATTATTGTTGTTGCACGAATACTGCAACCACATGTTTAGGTGCATGCAACTGGTAGAGTGGATTATTCAGAAAAATAGGCAGATATACTGTACAATGGGAGTGTGAATCTTTGGACATCTAACAATTCAATCCGATTCCTGAGGTGATAGTTCCATTCAGAATCGATTCTTGATTCAAAATCATTTTAGCTCAGGGGCCTCATGGAGGAAAATCTGTGCACACGCGGGCCGGACTATTAAAATCATGGCATTAAAACAAAAAAATAAACACAATTTCAGATTGATTCTTTGTCTTACTTTGGCCAAAAATAGAACAAACACATTCTGAAAATATTACAAAAAAAATGTGAAAAAAATACCGGCAGTGGTAAAGTTTAGATCCATGAAGGAAAGAAGAAAGTTAATGAATATTTATAACTGAATAAATTTACATATGCATAAAAATGTTTTTTTGTTTTTTGTTTTTTTTTAATGAATCAAGTAACGTTTATGACAACCTTTTTCCAATACACAATATAGAATGTGATATATAACAGCATACATTTATCATTTGTTTTCAAAACAGTTTTGAAATTTACTGTGGGACCTCATTTTTATGACTTAATGGGGTCCCTGGGACCCCATTTTGAAAATTCCTAACGCCAACACTGATAGAGTATTGGTGCGTGCAAAACAGCAGCAGGCGGCTGTGGCCTGCGGGCCGGCTCTAATACTAATCAATTATCATCCCGGGGGCCATAGATCATTCAAGCCGATTCTCACAATGTATTGTTGGGTGTAATACTTTTTATGAAACTTTTTGAAAACAGGTTACAGTTTAGAAAAGCTCTTTCTGGTTGCATGGAGGTGGCTTAAAACATATTTTTTCGATATTTATAAAAAAAATATATAAAAAAATGTTTTAAATCAGGATGAACAAGAATCTATTTGGATGTGAATCGATTTTTTCGTGCCCCCCTACTGTACAACAAATACAGCAACTGTATATACAGTTTTTTATCACCAGTTTCATGGAAATCAGTGCTGTAATTTTTTCGCATTTGTGCTTACTAACAGGCTTCAAAACAATTGAAGCCATGGATATATGTTTTAATGTTAAATGTACATCATATATGCCCTTTTGCAATGTATATCTAATCATCTCATCTGTCATCTTCTCAATGGTAAACATAGGCTTGCAATCATGCTCCTTTTATGGCATAAAGAAATACGAAATAATAGTATTTGTTAGTAATATTCCATATAGACCTGAAGACAAAATGGTATTTTTTTGTCTTCTAGATTTAAAAAATGTTTGGGTACAAGAGATGCATACATGGAAACCAACAGGCGGTGCCAACAACGTCTTCAGAGCTTTTTTTCCTGTCACACTCCCTAAAATAAAAATATTGTATTGTACTGATTCGCGCAATATTCCGAAGTGAATCGAAAATGTCTCCCAAATGAATTTATCAAAGTTGCAAACAGGAAGTAGAATGGCAAGTCTATGAAATTCCAATTGATAATTTTTGTTTTTGTTTTCAAATTAACCGCAATTGTTTCAAACTGTTCCAAAGTCAAAATGCTCAATTCATCCGGGACATCTGGCACTCTTTGGACTTATTGCTAACATGCTAACTGTTAGCATTTCAACCAATTGTGTAGCTTTAAAACTAATACATATTGTTACTTAGTATTATCTTGCTATCATGCAAACACTCAGCATGTATGTTAGCCAGTTGTGTAAACTAAAAGTCATAGATGATGTTAGTTGATGTTATGTTAACACTTAGCATGCATTGTGTAGTTAAACTAAAAGTCATACATATTGTTAATTGGTGTTATGCTAAATCTTAGCATGCATTAGCTAATTGTAGGTAAAAAAAAAATTAAAGTCATTGCGTGCATTGCTACCACTTTTTAGCTGCATTTTATTTAGCCAATTGTGTAGGTATGAAATTAAAAGTAATGGATATTGTTACTCTGTGCGATCTTGCTAAAATGTTCACGTTTAGCTTGCATGTTAGTTATATTTAAAACGAAAAGTCTTGAATATTATTACCTGGTGTTTTCTTGCTAGCATGCTAACACTTATCATGCATTTTAGCTAATTGCATAGGTGTAAAACTACAAGTCATGGGTATTGTCACTTGATACAATCGTGTAGCATTCTAACACTTAGCATGCATTTTAACCAATTGTGTAGTTATAAAACTAAAAGTCATAGATACAGTGTTGTTACCCGGCGCTATCTTGCTAACATGCTCACACTTAGCATGCATATTAGCCATATGTGTAGTTGTTAGATAAAAGTCATGAATATTATTACTTGGTATTATCTTTCTAGCATGTGAGCATTTAACATGCATGTTAGCCACATGTGTATGTATTATTATTAGAGATGCTAATAAATGCTTTAAAATGTGATATCGGAAATTATCGGTATCGTTTTTTTTATTATCTGTGTATTTTTTGTTGGTTTCTTTTGTTTTTTTTATTAAATCAACATAAAAAACACATGATACACTTACAATTAGTGCACCAACCCAAAAAACCTCCCTCCCCCATTTACACTCATTCACACAAAAGGGTTGTTTCTTTCTGTTATTAATATTCCGGTTCTTACATTATATATCAATATATATCAATACAGTCTGCAAGGGATACAGTCCGTAAGCACACATGATTGTCCGTGCTGCTGGTCCACTAATAGTACTAACCTTTAACAGTTAATTTTACTCACTTTCATTAATTACTAGTTTCTATGTAACTGTTTTTATACTGTTTTACTTTCTTTTTTATTCAAGAAAATGTTTAACTTATTTATCTTATTTTATTTTATTTTATTTTATTTTTTAAAAAAGGACCTTATCTTCACCATACCTGTTTGTCCAAATTAGGCATAATAATGTGTTAATTCCACGACTGTATATATCGGTATCGGTTGATATCGGTATCGGTAATTAAAGAGTTGGATAACATCGGATATCGGCAAAAAGCCATTATCGGACATCACTAATTTTTATATTGTTACTTTCAAATTATGGAAAATGGTGGAAATTAATTGCCTAGAATTCTTTACCCTATTTAAATATTCAAAATTGAGGAAATGTGTGTTTAGCTTTAGTGTGTGTTAAGTACTTTTAGTATTTAGGCCAAAACCTTTATTAAATGTGACACATTCTTACTGTTGCCTATCTACAAGGGATTTGTTTAAACTAATTGAATTGAATCCTTGAATTTAATTCCACTTCCTGTAATTCAAATTCCATTCTAACAGTGTTTTTAAAAAAAAAAAAAAAGAAGTTATTTTATATTTGCATCAATATTGAATGCAGCCAACTTAAGTAATAAAGACATTAGTTTAGTAATGATATATTCACAAAGTTTTTAAAGTGCCTCAAATAAACAAAAACAATTAACTTACATTGGGTGTGAAAAGAAACTTGAGCCCACTCAAAGATCCTTTCAGGGTCAGCCCTCTGATCAGAAAGATGGTCAGCACCACATAAGGAAGCGTTGAGGTCACATACACAGCCTTCAATATAAATCAACTCATCATCATTATTATTAGAACAGATTATTTTATATCATGTCATTACGAAGTTATTCTGTACCTTCCCTGTAGTCTCGATACCACGAACGATGCATATGTAAAGTACAGACCAGGCACAGATGTGACACAGTAAAGTCCACCACTGTATCCCACCATCATCCACAATGTTGGTGGTGGTGTTTAATGTCTCCCTGTACCAGAAATAGTCCACAGGCGAACTCCTTTCACACTCGAAGACCAGTCCTGCGAACACGAAATCATATTTTTTCACCCTAATTCACAAGTATTGTTGAGTGGTGGTCCTGCTGCACCTGTTAGGTTGTCATTCATAGGACACTGACTCCAAGGCAGAGGCTCTTGAAAGGAGTTGAAGAAGTACCAAAGAATCCAAGCAATAATGGTGTTGTAGTACAGACTGATGGTTATCGATACACACATGGAGGCGATACCTAGACATACAACATGTTGATTTTTTTTTTTTTTCCGTTTTTCTTCAATTTACAGTAGGCACTCACCAATCCCAGTCAGGTAAGGATGAATGGAGGACCACACTCCTAAACTGCCTCTCCTCAAACGCTGACCGATGGCAAACTCAATATACAAAAGTGGGATGCCTTCAAGGACCAGCAGGATTAGAAAGGGTATCATAAAGGCCCCTGCAAGAAACAGTCAGTTTTTATTCGCCTCACAACGTTTAAGAAAAAGTATCCCTCAAACGTTGGAATTAATAATTAATCATTACAATTTTATGAGAGCACTGGAGATTAGATGTGGAAATATTTGGCCACCTCACGATTCAATTTGATTCTGATTCTTGGGGTGATGACAGTATAATAAAATAATAACAATTATAATAATAATAATAATATCAATAATAGCTGTTTATTGTTTTTAATCCAGAAATGTAGTCTTAAAAAAACATATATGTATATATATACAGTACAGGCCTTTTCCTCATTCAATGCGTTTTCTTTATTTTCATGACTATTTACATCAGGGGTCCCCAAACTTTTTGACTCCGGGGCCGCATTGGGGTAAAACAATTTGGCTGGGGGCCGCGCTATATATATATATATATATATATATATATATATATATATATATATATATATATATATATATATACATATATATATAAATATATATATATATATATATATATATATATATATATATATATATATATATATATATATGTGTGTATATATGTGTATAT
The DNA here is from genome assembly GCF_033978785.1 of Entelurus aequoreus. NCBI lineage: Eukaryota > Metazoa > Chordata > Actinopteri > Syngnathiformes > Syngnathidae > Entelurus > Entelurus aequoreus. The sequence continues at coordinate 36,284,109 of NC_084741.1, forward strand.
GTGTATATATGTGTATATATATATATATGTACATGTGTATGTATATGTCCATGTATATGTGTATATATGTACATATATGTGTATATATGTGTATGTATGTATATATGTGTGTATATGTATATTTGTCTGTATATATATATATATATACAGATAAATATACACACATATATATACACATATATACACATATATATACATATATATACATATATACACACATATATATATATATATATATATATATATATATATATATATATATATATATATATATATATATATATATATATATATATATATATATATATATATATATATATATATATATATATATATATATATATATATATATATATATATATACATGGACATATACATATACATACACATATACATATATACATACATACATATATATATATATATATATATATATATATATATATATATATATATATATATATATATATATATATATATATATATAGTAATAGTAAATAAGTAATAGTAAAGTAATAATTTTACATAAAGTAATAATTTTACGAGAAAATATTGCAATATTACAGAAAGAATATGAGAAATTGTTCCCAATTTTAAGAATATGAGAAATTGTTCCCAATTTTATAAGAAAAAATTTGACGCATTGTGAGAAAAAGACTGTTTTAAGTTCATTGTTTTTTTGTTTTTTTACTTTTTGTTTGTAATAGATTTTTAATCTTCATTATTTACTTCAAGTTATTACAGTATGTCTCTATATACATATTAATTTTATTTTTTAAATTAATTTTGGCCAAAGGGGGCTCTTTTCAATTTCTTACATACACTTGTTAGTTCATATGTAGACCAGAGGGGGAGCAGTTTTAAAACCGACACACAGTCAATTTGAAAAATCCCTCCTTTTCGAGACCACCCTAATTTTGATAGATTTCACCACCAGGGGTGCAAATGAGACATTCTCTATTAGTTGCAATGGTTTTCCTTTTTGGACCATAATTTATGTCCTAAGTCGTTCATTGGTCCTCATATGGAAGGTACTTTTCCTTGTTGATGTCTCCAGAAGGGTAGAAATACAAGAACACACACACACACACACACACACACACACACACACACACACACACACTGGTTCTCCATCCTTTTTTTCCTTGCCTTCCTTGTGCTCATCCAGTCATCAGTCAGGACTCACACACGTGCACACATTCATGGCTTCACAAACAGTCTGAAATTATATTTTTTGACGTAGGATTGACTCCACATCAGACCCGGCTGCAGAAAAATATTTAAAGGGGGCATTACATTTTTTCGGGTGGGCGCCTGCCACAACAAATTACTACATGTAAGACAAACACTTTATATTTGTGGTTATTGTAAAGATATGTGTTGGAAATTATTTAAAGGGGAACTGCACTTTTTGGGAATTTTGCCTATATTGTTAACAAATTTTATGTAGGACAAGAACACCTACGTTTTTGTTTTTTAAATGCATTCTAAATATTAATAAATGTGATCAAAAGTCTGCTTACACTGGAGTCTGTGGGAGTCGCTCTATTCTGCCTATAAAGCCTTTAAAAAACTATCCAAACACCTACATTAAAGACCAACTGAAATGATTTTTTAAAATTTAAACAGGGATAGCAGATCCATTCTATGTGTCATACTTGATCATGTCGCGATATTGCCATATTTTTGCTGAAAGGATATAGTAGAGAACATCGATGACAAAGTTCGCAACTTTTGGTCGCTGATAAAAAAAAGTCTTGCCTGTACCGGAAGTAGCGTGACGTCGCAGGTTGAAAGGCTCCTCACATTTCCCCATTGTTTACAACAGCAGCGAGAGCGATTCGGACCGAGAAAGCAACGATTACCCCATTAATTTGAGCCAGGATGAAAGATTTGTGGATGAGGAACGTGAGACTGAAGGACTAGAGTGCAGTGCAGGACGCATCTTTTTTCGCTCTGACCGTAACTTAGGTACAAGGGCTCATTGGATTCCACACTCTCTCCTTTTTCTATTGTGGATCACGGATTTGTATTTTAAACCACCTCGGATACTATATCATCTTGAAAATGAGAGGCGAGAACGCGAAATGGACATTCACAGTGACTTTTATCTCCACAACAATACATCGGCTAAGCACTTTAGCTACGGAGCAAACGTTATAGCATCGTGCTTAAATGCAGATAGAAACAAAATAAATAAACCCCTGACTGGAAGGATAGACAGAAAATCAACAATACTATTAAACCATGGACCTGTAACTACACGGTTAATGCTTTCCAGCTTGGCGAAGCTTAACAATGCTGTTGCTAACGACACCATTGAAGCTAACTTAGCAACGGGACCTCACAGAGCTATGATAAAAACATTAGCGCTCCACCTACGCCAGCCAGCCCTCATCTGCTCATCAACACCCGTGCTCACCTGCGTTCCAGCGAACGACGGAAGGACGAAGGACTTCACCCGATCATCCGTGCGGTCGGCGGCTAGCGTCGGATAGCATCGGATAGCGCGTCTGCTATCCAAGTCAAAGTCCTCCTGGTTGTGTTGCTACAGCCAGCCGCTAATACACCGATCCCACCTAAAGCTTTCTTTTTTGCAGTCTTCATTGTTTCTTAAAACAAATTGCAAAAGATTCACCAACACAGATGTCCAGAATACTGTGGAATTTTGAGATGAAAACAGAGCTTTTTTGTATTGGATTCAATGGTGTCCGAATACTTCCGTTTAACTATTGACGTCACGCGCATACGTCATCATACATAGACATTTTCAACCGGAAGTTTAGCGGGGAATTTAAAATTGCACTTTATAAGTTAACCCGGCCGTATTGGCATGTGTTGCAATGTTAAGATTTCATCATTGATATATAAACTATCAGACTGCGTGGTCGGTAGTAGTGGGTTTCAATAGGCCTTTAAGGTTATATATACATGATGTAAGTATATATGTAATGTAGTAACAGGCACATTCTGTTGTTGTTTTTTACCAACTACATCACTGATTATTGCTCACTGCAGACTTTGAGAACCAGCAAACATAACAAAACATCACTTACTGTACAATGTCTGCTGTCATTATAGGATGCCGACTGATAGAATCTTATAATATTCCCGTTTTTGATGAAGAATGACTCATAATCTTGGCGAAGAAAAGGGGGGTGGATCCAAGCGTCTTTTCATGTCGTTCTTGCCATTTCTGGGTCTAAATTGGCTGTCAAAGTGTACTAACTTTTCGGATTACATCCTCGTCCTTCTACTGTCCAGGTGAGAGGCATGATTTATGATTTACAATCAATTTTCACGAGCAAAGGAAACAAGGAAGCAACTGATCAGTCGATCATGTCAACATTGGCATATAAGCTTGTGATCACGGCACCGCTATAAATAGTTAGTTTGCGTTACCGCCTATAATAACAGAATGACTAATAGTTGGTTAATATTCAAGTCACGAAATGTAAATTTTTTTTATCTTTTTTTTTTTTTTTTTGTCCTGTCCAGCTTCTCAGGCAAATCATATAGTAGATGTAGATGCCCATATCGGCTGTTCAGATTTACTTTACTAAAGAGAAGTGTAGGATACTTCTCTTGTTGCCTTATTTGTATTTGACTTTATTAAATGTATTTATATTATCATTTGGTGTAGCCGGGCCGGAGCAGGAGGGGATAGAAAGAGAAAAAATGGAAGGCAGAGGGGGAAATTGTGGGGACAAGAGGGGGATTAGACAGAGAGACAAAAACAACAACAGCAAATACAACAACAACAACAACAATAGAGCAACATCAGCAAATACGACATGTACAGATATGATGGTAAAAGTAATAGCAAATAAGCAGTTAGCAAAAATAAAAAATAATATAGAAATGACAATGAGCATTATTACACTACAAATGGAGCAATACAAATACCAATAGAAATAGCGCTATTGATAATGAACAATACCAATACTTTACCTTTATTATCAACAATACAGTTGTTCAAATGCAACAATACATATACGTAATGATAACTTGAGATACGAAAGAATGCAGAAAAATGGAGGGGAAGAAAGAGAAGCAACCTACATTAACCTTGTAGATTGTTATATTAAAAATAGGTTAAGCTTTGTCAGTGTGCCATGTGTTATACCCAGTTTACCCTAGGGCAACAACATTAATATATGTTTGATGAAACGGGATTATATGCATGAGTGTATGTATGCATATGTACTTGTATATGTACAGGATGTGTATATGTGTTAGTACACGAAATGTAAATAGAGTATTGTTTTTTTATGTCTTTTTATTGGGTTTTATGGGCGGGATAGAGGACCTCCCATTGGCTCCGCTGCAGGCAGACTTTTATTTACGTTTATTTACAAGTTAGAATGCATTAAAAAAAAAATACATCCATTGTCATGTCTTTCATAATGATTGTGAATGATAGGCAAAATTCCCAAAAAAAGTACAGTTCCCTTCTGGGCTTTTCTCGTGTCCAAAAAAATGAAAGAGTTGTCCATTTCTATGGTATCAATTGTAAAGGACTGTTGTAGATCCGATGTTGATGTGCTAAAACCTCTTGCTTGTTTAAAAGCTACATATAATATTAATTGTTCTTTGTTCATGCACATAATAAATATTATTAAACTGTTTGGATTTTGGGTGGCACAGGTGCCTGACAATACGTAGGTCCTGGGTTCGATCCGTTAAAAAAAATGAACCTGTTTTTTTTCCAAATGTCACACTTTCTATATCAAATAAAAACACATTATTTTCACATCAGCTTCATAACCCCTCCCCTGTTGTTTGCTGAACTGTCCAACCTCAGAGACACCCAAGTCTGTCTGTGTGAGTGACAGGAGAAAAAGCTTATTCAAAAGCACAAATATAGGACCCCTGTTTTTTTTTTGGACGATTTTCAAGAGAAAAATACTCTTATATTCAGGTAAATGTGGTATTTATCACTTGACAATAGTGAAGTGAATTATAATTATATAGCGCTTTTCTCTAGTGACTCAAAGCACTTTACATAGACTTCCCAATCAATATCCCAACTTGAAAGGCGACCAGCACCACAGATCACATTGTGTTGGAGGTCCTGCTGTAATAGGACACATCTTAACATAAAACTAAACCGCTGTGGCAGCATGTTTTTCAGTCTATCACGTGGACTTAACAAGAATGGCAGCCTTGTAGAGAATATAAACGTCTTATCTTACAGTAAGATATATTCATTGCAGGGTCAGCAGCTTACCACTTGGAAAATGAGTTCTAATCGGATACAGAGACTAGGATACAAGAACACATACATTTCAATAGCGCATCAATGGTTCTTTTTGACCAAAAAAAAAATAGTATCTCTACATTCTACTTATTTACGTTATTTAGAAGAAGGAAGTTAAAATACAATTATTTAATTAGTCTTTATTGTTCTGCAGGGCCAGTTAGGCGCTGTACAGTAAATGTATGCCCTAGCATAAAAACATATATAAAACACATTATATCAGGGGTGTCCAAACTTTTTCCCCTGAGGGCCGCACACTGAAAAATCATAGCAAGAGGAGGCCATTTTGATATTTTTTATTTTAAAAACCAATACAATATATGTATAAAAAATATACATTTAGGCCTCCACTCAGGCTTGATCCCAGGGACCCCAAAGGGTTTTGTTAAAAAAATATATTAAAAATGTGTCATTATTCAGTACTATTATCTTTATTATTATTCAAGTTTTAAATCCATAGATCAACATTAGGTCTGTCTGTCAATATAACGTTTTTAAAGATTTAAGTCGTATGCTCTTTTTGTCAAAGGAAACCCTGTTTTTTATGGAAAAAACACCAAATATGCAATATTTTCACCCAATAACATTTTTAAGTGGAATATTTGAGATTATATAATAATTGAAGCCTTAAAAAGGTCAATAACTCATAAGACCATTGATTTTAATTAATTATTATTTTTTGAGCGATGAAACTTAAAAACAAATCACACAGAAATGATTGGGGAACCAAAAGGGTCCTACTCATTAAAGTATTAAAAAATAAATTATATATTTTTTTTACTGTTTACTTTTAACACAATAATCTCGAGATCAACTTCAGATCTATCCGTCAATTATAAGTTATATTTTTGTTTATGTTTTTCGTTTGTTCGTTTTAGGCCCTTCTTTAAAAAAAAAAAAAACAGCTCAATTTTTTATATGGCAAACACAAAATATGCAACAATTTCCCCAAAAAATATCTCGAAGTGCAATATTTAATGTGACGTAATTGGAGTCTTGGATAGGTCAATAATTCATAATAACATTGATTTTCATTCATAATTTTTTTTTAAAGAAAGAAACAGCCTGCATGGCAGCTTTGTGTTATCAGAGTAAACATTGCAACATATTCTTGTTACATTTCACCTGTTTGGTCTTTCATACCACTTTTTATGTTTTTAATTTTTTTAATTGTATTTTAATATGGGCCGTGGGGCCATTAAAAAATGACCTGCGGGCCGCAAATGGCCCCCGGGCCGCACTTTGAACATCCCTGCATTAAAAACTGCATATAAATATATAACAATTTTGAACAAATAAATGACGTGAATTAAATTAATTATAAAAAAAAAAAAATCCTTTGATAATTTGACAATTACGTAGTGATGAACCACGACTAATCCAAATTCAAAAGTGTATATTAATCTGATGTGTTTAAATTGTCATTTGACAGCACTCGTTTAAACCTAAAAATCCATGATTTCCTCCTTATCATGTAAGTATGCTAACCGCTTTTTTGTTAGCATGCTAACATTAAACTTTTGGATGTTTAGGATGTAACTTTTTTTTTTTTTTTTAGTTAATTTTGCAATTACTTTAAAACAACTGGCCAAAACACAACCCCAGTTCACAACACAGAGAGCAGGCCCAGCAAAATGTTCCCTGGAATTTTGTAGTTATGGGCCTACTATTATTTGTGGTCAAAGAGTGCTACATTTTCCTTTCCACTTTCTCAAGCACTCCAAAACGGTATTCAAGTTGAAAACTTAAATAGTTGTATAGAAATATTGGTAACACTTTAGTATGGGGAACCTATTCTAAATAACAACGACTTAATTTAGAGTTATTTGGACACTAGGGGAACATATAAGGGTTAGGGTTAGGGTTACTAATATGCAATAATTCTGAGGTTATTTAGCGAAATCTCTTAGTTAATGGCTTACTGGTTGTATAATAAGGTCATGCAGAATAAGGCATTAATAAGTACTTAATAATGACTAATTAAAGCCAATATGTTACTTATTTGCATGTTAATAAGCAACTAATTAATGGTGAATATGTTCCCCATACTAAAGTGTTACCGAAATATTTTTTAAATGTCAGAGAAAAAACCCGCTCTCCAAGTATTACTTACCTCCAATTAGGGCCCCGCCCTGTAAATGAACTATAATTGGAGCATTTAGGGTACATGAAGTGTATTCGGGTGTCACCCACCTCCTCCATGACTCTGACACAAATAAGGAAAGCGCCAGACATTTCCCAGTCCTACACAGAAGCCCACGCAGGTCAGCATGTACTGGGTCTTGTTGTCCCACTTGGGTCTGTCCCCGGCCTCGTCGTGCTCCAGCTTGTCCAGCTGCTTGTGGGACAGTATTCTGTCATCCAGGCCCGGGTTAGGAAGTGTGAGCTTCATGATCCGTCAAACACTTGTGTTATTGTGGTCGTGACACAGTGGCGTACAGTACGTTTTTGGTGTGTAAAAGATGTCTCCAACTTATATAGTGCAGTTCTGTTATCCATTGACAAAGGAGTGGTGTTAGAGAGCATCAGGCTGCTGGAGGTGGGACACCTTTTGAAGTGCGGCAGACACTTGTGTGGCATCTTATCTGCTCAAGATGAGTTATTGCTCTGTAAACTTCATGGGAAAGGCAGAATAAACTTTAATGATATTCACTGTACAGGATGACCTTGATAATCACCATCTCAGCAAAACTGTTGCAATGTAAAACCACTGAAACTGTACAGTGTGTCCGTATGTCAGTCAATGTTATGGATAACAATATTTTGAACCAGAACATTTGAGAATAATAGTATTGCATTACTTTTTTTGACATATTTGGTTGCCACTGATGGCAAAAAGTAACAATAACCATGGCACCAGAAATGTAACTTAGGTTGTTCAGTACAGTATCAGCAGTACAATTCAGGGTAACACTTTAGTATGGGGAACACATATTCACCATTAATTAGTTGCTTATTAACATGCAAATTAGTAACATATTGTCTCTTAAAGGCCTACTGAAATGACATTTTCTTATTTAAACGGGGATAGCAGGTCCATTTTATGTGTCATACTTGATCATTTCGCGATATTGCCATATTTTTGCTGAAAGGATTTAGTAGAGAACATCGACGATAAAGTTCGCAACTTTTGGTCGCTGATAAAAAAGCCTTGCCTGTACCGGAAGTAGCGTGACGTCACAGGTTGTGGAGCTACTCACATCTGCGCATTGTTTACAACCATAGCCACCAGCAGCGAGAGTGATTCGGACCAAGAAAGCAACGATTACCCCATTAATTTGAGCGAGGATGAAAAATTTGTGGATGAGGAAAGTGAGAGTGAAGGATTAGAGGGAAGTGGAAGCGATTTAGATAGGGAAGATGCTGTGAGAGGCGGGTGGGACCTGATATTCAGCTGGGAATGACTAAAACAGTAAATAAACACAAGACATATACTGTATATACTCTATTAGCCACAACACAACCAGGCTTATATTTAATATGCCACAAATTAATCCGCATAACAAACATCTCCCCCCTCCCATCCATACAACCCACCAATACAGCTCAAACACCTGCACAACACACTCAATCCCACAGCCCAAAGTACCGTTCACCTGCGTAAAGTTCATAAAGCACATATATTTCCCCAAAGTTACGTACGTGACATGCACATAGCGGCACGCACGTACGGGCAAGCGATCAAATGTTTGGAAGCCAAAGCTGCGTACTCACGGTAGCGCGTCTGCTATCCAACTCAAAGTCCTCCTGGTTGTGTTGCTGTAGCCAGCCGCTAATACACCGATCCCACCTACAGCTTTCTTCTTTGCTGTCTTCATTGTTCATTAAACAAATTGCAAAAGATTCACCAACACAGATGTCCAGAATACTGTGGAATTTTGCGATGAAAACAGACGACTTAATAGCTGGCCACAATGGTGTCCCAATATGTCCGCACAATCCGTGACGTCACGCGCAAAAGTCTTCATACCGAGACGTTTTCAGCAGAATATTTCGCGGGAAATTTAAAATTGCACTTTACTAATCTAACCCGGCCGTATTGGCATGTGTTGCAATGTTAAGATTTCATCATTGATATATAAACTATCAGACTGCGTGGTCGGTAGTAGTGGGTTTCAGTAGGCCTTTAATTAGTCATTATTAAGTACTTATTAATGCCTTATTCTGCATGGCCTTATTATACAACCAGTAAGCCATTAACTAAGAGTCTTCCCTCAATAACCTCAGAATTATTGCTTATTAGTAACCCTAACCCTAATATGTTCCCCTAGTGTCCAAATAACTCTAAATTAAGTCTTTGTTACTTTAATAAGCAACTAGTTAATGGTGAATATGTTCCCCATACTAAAGTGTTACCCAATTCAGATTTCAACTATTATTCATTTAAACAGCAGAAGTTTGAATGCGAACTACAACAAGGTGAATCATTTTTTGGAACAATTCAACGAACCCTTCACAATTATCGCTATCTCAGAAACATGGATGGATGCTAAAAAAGGAATGGATTTTGACCTAGAAGGATATGAACTAAATTATATCAACAGAACCAACAAGAACGGAGGGGTAGTAGCAGTGTACATGATGAAGAACCTAAACTACAAAGTGGTAAAAAACATGTCACTAGCTATTGATGATATCTTAGAATGTATCACCATTGAAATATGTCATGAGGAAAGCAAAAACATACTGATCAGTTGTATATATACAGTCAGTAGCTCACCGAAGTCAAACATTGACACGTTTAAGAAACGTTTACTGAAATCAGTAAAAAAATAACCTTCTTATGTGGAGACTTCAACTTTGACCTCTTGAACCCTAACAAACAAAAGCCCATAGATGACTTTATTGACACAATGTATAGCCTGAGTTTATATCCTAAAATCACAAGACCAAGCAGAATCTCAGGACACAGCGCCACACTTATTGATAATATTTTTACTAATTATTTTGATAATAATACCGCAAGTGGCCTGCTAATATCCGACATCACTGATCATCTGCCAGTTTTCACAATCTACGATGGGAACTACAAGAAGATGACCATGGATGACAAAAATACTTTTCGAAGAATATGCACAGAACAAAGTACGACAGCTCTCAAAAATGATCTGAGAAGACAGAGTTGGGACAATGTCTACAGTGAAAATGATGTAGATGATGCATACTGTATTTTTTTTAATACATTTGAGATGCAAACAACTTAATAAGAAGCAAAATAAAAATATTCAACCATGGATGACAAAAGGACTGAGAAATGCTTGCAAAAAGAAAAATACATTATATAGAACATTTATAACACAAAGATGTACAGAAGCAGAAAACAAGTACAAAACATATAAGAACAAGCTAACTGGCATACTACAAACATGTAGAAAATAATATTACAGTCAATTATTGGACCAGAACAAAAACAATGTTAGAGCAACATGGGGCATCCTAAATAGCATTATTAAAATGGTGTAAAAAAGGACTATCCTAAATACATCTTAGATCAGACCTGGGCATTCTACGGCCCGCGGGCCCTTTGTGCGTCCCTGTACGGCCCGCGTGAGGCCAATCATAAATTACAAAAAAAATTTAAAAAGTATCTATGTCGAGTGTGCAATACAACGGTTCTGCTTTTGTTTTGAAAAGCTTTATTTGTATTACTTCCGTGTGGACGTATGCTTGTGCGCGATTGTGAGTGAATGTGAACAGCGGCAATCACAAATTACAAAATACATTTAAAAAAACATCTTTGTCGTGCGTGCAATACAACTGTGCTGCTTTTATTTTGAAAAGTGTTATTTAAGGGCGTATGTCCGTGTGTAACCTGTGAGTGAAGGTGCACAGCGACAAGTGATGCCTGGTTACCCCCGAGACGCTAAAAAGAGAAAAGTTGATGACGAATGCCGTGTTTTCAACAAGACATGGACTGCCAAAGACATGGACTGCCAAGTATTTCTTTACAGAAATTAAAGGTAAAGCCGTGTGCTTAATTTGTGGTACACAGGTTGCTGTGTTTAAAGAATATAATTTGAATCGCCACTACACGACAAAGCACGAGGAAAAATACCGGAATCTGTCTGATGAAGCGCGCGCAAGAGAGGTTGATGCGTTCATGGTAAAACTGCAAACCCAACAAGGACTTTTTGCCAAATTTCACACCCCCAGAGATGCAGCCGTCAGGACAAGTTTCGTCATTTCTCACAAAATCGCTAGAAAAAGTAAGGCGTTTTCTGACGGAGAGTTTATTAAGGAGTGCTTATTGGACTCTGTTGCGCTGATATGCCCGGAGAAGACGGGCGCATTTGAGAACGTGTCACTCTCCCGACGCACTGTAACGAGGCGGGTTGAGACCATCGCTGGAAACTTGGAGCTTCAGCTGAAGAACAGAACGGCCGACTTTGACTGTTTTTCGCTGGCTTTGGATGAGAGCTGCGATGTACGTGACACCGCCCAGCTGCTCATCTTACACCTAGTCCCGGCCTTGGCGTGCTGCCCGCCTTGGCACGCATGTATGTGTCCTCTTTTTGGGATTTCAGAATATGGTCAGCCTAAATAAGGTATGTGATTAATAATTGTCTATGTTAGGGACAAATAGTGACTGGTAGAACAAATAACAACCTTGGAATTTAGCTGTTGCCGTTCATACAACAGAATAAGTCAGGCTTGTTGTAAAATGTTTATCATGTAAAATATGTGTCTTAGCTCAATAAAGGCTGTGAAAAACTTACCGATATGAGCGCTGCCAATATAAGACCACTAGTGCCCTCTTCAAGGTGACTGTCAGGTGTCTTGAAAAGTTGAGTCATTTTTTAATTGTTGTTTTAGTATACATTGTTCACCCTTTTCTTCATACTCGCATAACCTTTTACCATTGCACACATAGTTAATAAATGTTGCAGGTTTTGTGTGTTCAGTGCTAACAAGGATGTATCATCAGTATATTGTTTATGGTCATACTTCCTTTTGATAAGCTTGCCTTGTCATTGACTTCTCTGAAAATATTTCTGGTGTGTAAAGGAAGTATGTAAAAGAAACAGACACAACCTTGTCTTACTCCATTTTCCAGTGGCGTGCAGTCACTAGAGGCAGGGGAGGCGGGGCCTCACCTGCCATCATGGAAAGAAAAAAAATGTAAAAAGAAAAAAATAATAATTAAATTGTTATATGTATCCAGTGATTATACTAAAGTTATTTTCCATTTAACTTCACCAGTTTTAGATTATTTTTATTTTTATTTTCACATTTGCCGTTCAAATACTGAGAAGAGACGGTGCGGTGATGCAGCAGCCAGTTGAGGCACGTCACTGATTTGTGCCTCAACATGGATTGTGCACAATGACTCGGCTAACTGCTGGCCTGCTGTGCAGTGAGACTGTATTGCTATATGAATTATATCAGCTAACTAAACTATGGCATAGTTTAGTTAGCTGAGGTATATAATGTACAGTGTATTTTGTCAAAAACTGTATGTGTGTAACGTATTTCTTGTGCTGAGCATTCATAAATCTGCTGCAAAAGACGTACTGGTTGAGGCTCGCAGTAATCCGACCTCCTGGTGGTAGAGGGCGGTAGTAATCCCAGCGATCATTCCTCGGTCGCAGAAGAAAAAAGAAAAAAAATTTTGCAAGCGATTGTTTATTTCCTCTCGCCTGGACTTTTATTAAAAACATGGAGGATTACATATGTAAAATAAAACAGTTTTCTAAACTGGACTTTCAATCGAAGCAGGAGGTAATAATTAAAGGTAGACCAACGCCGGAGCTAAAAGGTTTGCTTTTGACTTCGGGACAGAAGACCCGTTCTTTTCAAACGGCGTGGTACACACGCAAAGGCTGGCTGTGTGGATGTCCAGCAAGAAAGGTAAGACCATAATAATGTTTTTTTTATTAAATCACTGATATGCTCCCACTATATACGCCCTCTAGATCACTAAGATCTTCTGAGACCAATCTGTTAGCGGTTCCAAGAGTAAACTCAAATCAAGGGAGATCATCATTCAGTCACTATGCAACACATAGCTGGAATAAACTTCCTGAAGATGTCAGACTCTCCCCAACTCTCACTACTTTTAAAACTAGACTGAAGACTTTTATGTTCACCTTAGCTTTCAGCTAAATCTTTTAATCTTTTAACTTTTAACGTCTGCACTGTTCTTATTTTTATTGTCTGCATTTTAATTTTGCTTTTATTTTCTTTCATTTCACTTTGTTGTCTGTGAAGCACTTTGAGTCTGCCTTGTGTATGAAAAGCGCTATACAAATAAAGTTGCCTTGCCTTGCCTTGCCTTGCCCTAAATGTGCTTTTTTGTGTGCTACAGTTGTGTAAAGAATGCTGGTATGAGCTTTTAAACATAACCCGTTAACTGCTGCCAATCACATGGTGAATAAGATACTATTTAGGGTTCATATGTTTGTAAATCTGACTGTGATGATGCAGTGCCTCACCAGACATTAACCTCACCGCACGCCACTGCCATTTTCATATTAAATGCTTCTGTCAATCCCCAGTCAGTTCTTATGACTGCTGTTTGCTACAAAATTTATGGGTAACCATTCGAAACTTAATTCCTCAATGACTATTGAACTCCCACATGATCTATTCATTTAACATTTCAATAATTATTACCACTCAACATCATTGCAGCTGATCACCCGGGAAGAGAGTCCGTACATCCGCGGTCCCTTCTCAAGGCTTCTTCTTTTCCCCCTTTGACTTTTTCCTTGCCCGAATGTGGGTTTATATCAGGGGAATGTTGTTATTAGTTTGTGAAGCTCTTTGAGACATTTGTCATCAAGGGCTGTGTAACTGTTGCTACTAATAATTATTATAATTTGTTTTATTTCTCTAAAAACAGAATAATACGTTTATAAAAGGGAATTACAATCAATATGCATAAAAGTTCATAAGAAGGCTATATTTAAAGGCCTACTGAAATGATTTTTTTTTTTATTTAAACGGGGATAGCAGATCCATTCTATGTGTCATACTTGATCATTTTGCGATATTGCCATATTTTTGCTGAAAGGATTAACATGTCAACTTTATCGTCAACAAGGAAACAAAAATGGATTGTCCCATTTCAGCTGGTGTACATCCAGTGTTGTGATGTTGCACAATCTTTTTAATAATTCCGTATTATGTTCTTTTAGAGCTTCTAGTGATGGTCTGCTAGCTTTTCTGTTTTTCATTGTCTTTATAGCATGTACTACTTCCAGATCATGTCCATCAGTTGTGTCTATTTTCTGGTCTGTTTTTGTCATTATATTGATCAGTTATATATTCAACTCATTTGACCGCTGTATGCTTATCAGAATCAGAATCAGAATCAGAAATCCTTTAATAATCCCCGAGGGGAAATTAAGATTTTCAGCACAATCCCATTCAAAAGCAGACAAACATTACAGGGAGACAGAACAGGATCGCCGACGGGTCTGCCAACTTCCGGCGCCCCTTACAAAAAAGGTGGGAAACAGGTAAACGCTGGGGAGTGTGGGGGGTGAGAGAAAAAAAAATTCAGTCTACACCTGGGCCCCTGGAGAGGGGGTCCAGACTGAGGCCAAGGGGAAAAAAACTCATAGCCATAGCACACATAAACGTGTGTGTAAGAGGGAAACATCAAAGAACACAAAGGACATTAAAGACATTAAAAGAGCAGAGCTGATGCAACCAACAACAACAAAAAACATATACACTGTGGTGGCCTCTGCCGTGTTCCACGCCATCATTTGCTGGGGTGGAGGGGAGCATGGCCAGAGACAGGAGCAGACCCAACAAAGCAACCTCGGCCGCCCACCAACTCTCGGCCAGTGTCCATTGCGGATGGATGAGCGAGGATGCGTCTAAGGAGACCGAGGTGTCCGATACCTGCTCATTCAGCCAAGACACTGTGAAGGTTGTCCGTCCCGGCGTTCAGCGCCAGCTCCGCAGCCCTGTCTCTTCATCCGCATCTCCTCCAGTCTCTCCAAACGGACTCTGGTGTGGCAGAGACCCAGCAGCTGGTCTCCATGGCCAAAAGGCTCCCGGGAGGCAGATCCAGAAGTTGACAAAAAAGCACCGCAGAAGTCACGAAAGTGCCACCCCTTGTCACACAGTCCCAAAGGGTCAAGAATCAAAAGGCAAAAAAAACACATGAAAACAAGAGGCAAACACAAAAGGAACACAAAAGGATGAAACAAGAGCACAGAGCTCCTGCCACCAGCAGCCACTACAGCGACGCCATCTTGGGGGGGAAAAAAAAAGATCAAATACTATTTTTCCCATTTTTGTCTTTGATAGAGCTTATAAGTTTTTACATTTTTATATCAATTCTATGGGTTATTTCTTTGATCTTGTCATACATTTTTTCTGTGATGTTTCTCAAAATCCTCAATTTCAGAACATTGTCTATACATCGCTTCTTATCATTTCCACAATCTCTTTTGATCTCCATATTATAGTTGTGGTACTTCTTCTTTTTCCTGTTTTCCATTTTGGCTGATACAGTTGTACCTCAACTAATGACTTTAATTGGTTCTGTGATGGAGCTCTTTACTCAAAAAACGTGTATCTCAAATCAACGTTGAAATCAATTTAATTAGTGCTTAGTCCCCAGAACTGCACAAATCCATCCATCCATTTTCTACCGCTTGTCCCTTTTGGGGTCGCGCGGGGGGTGCTGGAGCCTATCTCAGCTGCATGAATGTAATCTTTTAAAAATAAAAGTAGTTTAATAAAATCCTCTAATAATAATGTCCAACATTTACCTTGAAGAGTGGACCTCTGAGGTATCTCCTTCCAGCTTCTTCTTTGTCAAACACACCATCAGCAGCTTTCCCGCCGTTTGAATATTATTTTAACATTTTTGGCAGGCGTTAGACTTCTTCTGCTTCAGTATGGTGCAGGCTAGCAATGATACGCTCAAATGTCTTCTCCAAGTCAGCTACACACTAAATCATGTTTCTTGATTATTTATTTATTTGATTTAAGGAATATCTTTCGCTTCTACTTCGGAGCACTTTCCTTCACACTCACTTTCTTCCTTCTCATGTGGGAAAAACAAAATCGATGTCCATCTATAAGTTAATGCTAGTGTGTAGGACCAGATGTTTTGGTTGCATATTACGGGGTTCACTGTGACATTTGCTACACCAACTAATGGATGCTTGTAACTAAATGTTTTGCTTGCAACTCAAAGTGTAACATTTAGCTGAAAAGCAGCTCTTACCACAAAACCCTCTTAAGTTGAGTTACCACTCTATTTCATCTGTCATTCATCCTTTTTAAACTCCTCCTGAAATGGCAGCACTTTCTCCATTGATGTTAGGATACTTGTTCACAGGCTGCTCCATAGATGTTTGTGACTTAAATATTGTACCTGCGTACATAAATGATGTAGAATATAAATGTGGCCGATTTTAGACCCTTTAATACTATCGTTATATTGTGATAATGCATGTAGATGACTTGTGTCAGCGACAAGCAAAGGGACACGTCCTCAATGCTCTGTAGCGTTCTGGCTAGCAGCTAACGTCCCTCCACAGTGCATGCAAAGCCTCTTCTATGTCAGTAATCCTCACCTCCATGGCAGCAAATAAATTATGTTTCTCACAAGTACATTATCACTGGAGGACGA
Organism: Entelurus aequoreus; assembly: GCF_033978785.1. Taxonomy (NCBI): domain Eukaryota; kingdom Metazoa; phylum Chordata; class Actinopteri; order Syngnathiformes; family Syngnathidae; genus Entelurus; species Entelurus aequoreus. The sequence goes on from NC_084741.1 coordinate 36,300,968, forward strand.
GGAATAGCTAAACATGCTACACTACACGTTTTAGGCGGATATGCTAACCGCTAAGCTAGAGCTCTTGAATGTAAACAAAGGGGAGCAGATTGACAATAATATGGATATACTTTAGGATCAGTAAATGGTTGGTGCTACAGTGGTTACATCAATATTTTTTATTACTAATAAACATACCTTCTACTTCAGGGGTGTCAAACTTGTCTTCCCTCAGAGGGCTGCATGTCACAGTGCATAATTTATGAATATAAATATAAAAGGATTCGCTTCATGATATTATTACACAATTGCCCATGCATCTGATCATTGTATATTTTTTACATACACTGAAAAAAAATCTGTAGATTTAAACTGGCAGCTCAGTCGCCAACATTTTACTCTAAAATTGACAGTGTTGTTTTTACGGAATATTATGTAAATGGGGAAAAAAATTACAGTGTACAATTAAAGGCCTACTGAAACCCACTACTACCGACCACGCAGTCTGATAGTTTATACATCAATGATGAAATCTTAACATTGCAACACATGCCAATACGGCCGGGTTAACTTATAAAGTGCAATTTTAAATTTCCCGCTAAACTTCCGGTTGAAAACGTCTTTGTATGATGACGTTTGCGAGTGACGTCAATCGTTGAAACGGAAGTATTCGGAGCCCATTGAATCCAATACAAAAAGCTCGGTTTTCATCTCAAAATTCCACAGTATTCTGGACATCTGTGTTGGTGAATCTTTTGCAATTTGTTTAATGAACAATGAAGACTGCAAAGAAGAAAGCTGTAGGTGGGATCGGTGTATTAGCGGCGGCTACAGCAACACAACCAGGAGGACTTTGAGTTGGATAGCAGACGCGCTACCGTGAGTACAGCTTTGGTTTCCAAACATTTGATCGCTTGCCCGTACGTGCGTGTCGCTATGTGCATGTCACGTACGTAACTTTGGGGAAATATATGTTTCTTGCTGACTCTGATGGCGGCCGGGGTGTCGTCGAAAGCTTCAACGCCCGCCGCCGCACCGCTGTCCTCACCTTGACTTCCTCCGTCTCCGGGCCGCCGACCGCATCGATGATCGGGTGAAGAAGTCCTTCGTCGCGCCGTCAATCGCTGGAACGCAGGTGAGCACGGGTCGTGATGAGCAGATGAGGGCTGGCTGGCGTAGGTGGAGAGCTAATGTTTTTAGCATGGCTCTGTCAAAGTCCCGTAGCTAAGTTAGCTTCAATGGCATCGTTAGCAACAGCATTGTTAAGCTTCGCCAGGCTGGAAAGCATTAACCGTGTAGTTACATGTCCATGGTTTAATAGTATTGTTGATTTTCTGTCTATCCTTCCAGTCAGGGGCTTATTTCGTCTGTTTCTATATGCAGTTAAGCACGATGCTATCACGTTAGCTCCGTAGCTAAAGTGCTTCACTGATGTATTGTCGTGGAGATAAAAGTCACTGTGAATGTCCATTTTGCGTTCTCGACTCTCATTTTCAAGAGGATATAGTATCCGAGGTGGTTTAAAATACAAATCCGTGATCCACAATAGAAAAAGGAGAACGTGTGGAATCCAATGAGCCCTTGCATCTAAGTTACGGTCGGAGCGAAAAAAGATACGTCCTGCACTGCACTCTAGTCCTTCACTCTCACGTTCCTCATCCACGAATCTTTCATCTTGGCTCAAATTAATAGGGTAATCGTCGCTTTCTCGGTCCGAATCGCTCTCGCTGCTGGTGTAAACAATGGGGAAATGTGAGGAGCCTTTCAGCCTGTGACGTCACGCTACTTCCGGTACAGGCAAGGCTTTTTTTTATCAGCGACCAAAAGTTGCGAACTTTATCGTCGATGTTCTTTACTAAATCATTTCAGCAAAAATATGGCAATATCGCGAAATGATCAAGTATGACACATAGAATGGATCTGCTATCCCCGTTTAAATAAAAAAAAAATCATTTCAGTAGGCCTTTAAAGAGATAACACGCTTTTAAATCATAAGTTAAGCAGCTATTTCAGTATTTATTTGTATTTAATGCTAAATGTTTGTAATGTATGATATCATATTTGCCCTGCGATGAGGTGGCGACTTGTCCAGGGTGTACCACGCCTTCCGCCCATGTGCAGCTGAGATAGGCTCCAGCACCCCCCGCGACCCCGAAAGGGACAAGCGGTAGTAAATGGATGGATGGATATCATATTTGTTGCATGATTAGATAATATGTTTACAACACACTGTATGTATATACAGTACAACTTCATGTATTTTTGTTCATGTCTTTTTTCTGTCAAAACTGAAAGACCAAATACATTTACTAAGATTAATACTTTATTGACATATATTATTTCCAGGCTTTCACAGGCCTTCTAAAGTGATGTGGCGGGCCAGATCTGGCCCTCAGGCCTTGAGTTTGGCACGTGTTCTACCTGCTCCTCCCTGCTGTCTTTGCACCCTGGGGTCACACCGCCTTCCGACATGCCAGAACATAATATACACCATGCAACACTTATGGCAGGGGTGTCAAACGTATGGCCCGAGGGCAGGATCAGGCCCGCGAACAGGTTTTATCTAGCCCGCGAGATGAGTTTGCTAAGTATAAAAATTAACCTGAAATTTTTTAATGAAAGAAACAGATGTTCTAAATGTGTCCACTGGATGTCGCTATAGCAATTGTTTGAATCTTTGTAGATGATGCTACATATGTACAAAATAAACCACATGATGTTAGTACATCAGTCGAGGAAAATTATCAAACTGCATAAATAAAATCATGTACCGTAATTTCCGGACTATAAGCCGCTACTTTTTCCCCTCGTTCTGGTCCCTGCGGCTTATACAAGGGTGCGGCTTATTTACGGCCTGTTCTTCTCCGGCACCGACGAAGAGGATTTCGGTGGTTTTAGTACACAGGAGGAAGACGATGACACAATGATTAAAGACTGACTTTTCATATACCGGTAGGCTGGTTATTTTGATAACGTACAGGCGAGCACTTTGTATTACTTTGCACCGTTGTATTATTTGTACTCTGCACGAATGCTGTTCGCCATGTCAAAGATGAGAAAGTTTGATTGAATGATTGAAAGATTTATTGTTAATAAATGGGACGCTTTGCGTTCCCAAACAGTCATCTCTGTCCCGACAATCCCCTCCGTGGTAGCAGGAACCCCTATATACTACGCTAATTACACATCAAAACCCTGCGGCTTATAGTCGGGTGCGGCTTATATATGGAGCAATCTGTATTTTCCCCTAAATTTAGCTGGTGCGGCTTATAGTCAGGTGCGGCTTATAGTCCGGAAATTACGGTAATATGATTTTGATATAATTTTTTTTATCTTGATAGATTGAAATTTAATACCCAATGAGTTGACTGATTGAGTTCCATCCATCCATCCATTTTCTACCGCTTATTCCCTTCGGGGTCGCGGGGGGCACTGGAGCCTATCTCAGCTACAATCGGGCGGAAGGCGGGGTACACCCTGGACAAGTCGCCACCTCATCACAGGGCCATAACAGATAGACAGACAACATTCACACTCACATTCACACACTAGGGCCACTTTAGTGTTGCCAATCAACCTATCCCCAGGTGCATGTATTTTTGGAAGTGGGAGGAAGCCAGAGTACCCGGAGGGAACCCACGCAGTCACGGGGAGAACATGCAAACTCCACACAGAAAGATCCCGAGCCCGGGGTTGAACCCAGGACTACTCAGGACCTTCGTATTGTGAGGCAGACGCACTAACCCCTCTACCACCGTGCTGCCTGACTGATTGACTTGACTGACTAATTTATTCGGAAAATATAAATAACAACAAATAAAATATATATACTATTAACCGCAACAGGTAATTGTAAAATAAACCCAACAACATTATGATTTGTACAATTTCAGAATATGATTGTTGTATTTTTAAACTAAGACAACAATCAGAAGTTGTCTTTATGTTTAAGTTATCGTTCCGTGATTTTACCAGTCTGGCCCACATGGGAGTAGATTTTTCTCCATGTGGCCCCTGATATAAAATGAGT